>NC_060270.1:59426144-59439697 GCF_021613505.1 Equus quagga
CACACACACACTCACACACAACACACACACTCACACACATACATACACACAACACACACATGCACACACATACATACACAACACATACATACACATACACATACACACACATACACACAATTATTTCCTTTTGCTTCTGAGACCCCAAAACATCTTATAGTTCATTTAAAAAGGATTATAATATTCATCATATTGTTTTAATGTGTTTATTTGTGTTTCTGTTTGTGTCACTAGAAAATGAGCAGGTTTTGGTCTTAAGCACTGCCCCTCACCAGCCGTGTCACATTCAGAAAGTCATTTAGCTTCTCAGAGCATCAATTCCCTCACCTAACAAATGGAGGTAATAATACCAGCCCAGCTTCCATCACAGAGTGGCTGCATGCGGCCCTGTGAACTAGAGTTAGTTTTCTTGTTAGAAGAAATTTGTGTTTTGAATATGGGACATAATGCATGTGAAACTGCTTTGTAATTTGGGAGGGACTAATGCAAGGCATTGTTCCTTTATTATTATTTTGCCTTAACTGACCTATTGTGAACAAAAATCTAAATTAAACTATATCAGTGCGTTGGTCTATAAAGGGAGAAGTGAAGGAATTTACATATTGAATATGGTTCTTGTCTATTTATATCACAGGAATGATGTTGGTAGCATTTAACCTGTATTCAAAGAATCTCGCCTTTACGACAACGCGTTGAAGTAGGTATTGGTGCCCCCACTTTATACATGAGGGAAGTTGAGTAACTTGGCCAAGGCCAAGCAGACGTAAGTGGCGGAGCTGGCATGGCGCCCATGTGTGTCTCAACAGACCAAAGTCTGGCCACTCATCGCTGCACTCTGCCACCTGTCTCCAGTGGGAAGGGCAAAGGGCACCGGCTCCCAGGACTCAGGGATGCCGAAGGATTGTGAGGACGGAGTCCTGCCTTTAAGTTCTCTAGCCACTCGACCAGAAAGGCTGTCATGTCTGCTGCAACTTTCCCCATGTAAAGCTTTTGGACCGGGGCTGTCTAGTGCTAGGAATGAAACCTCAATATTGGCATGCCTTCTAGAAATGATGTTTGACAAATAAACACTTGCTATGTGCAAACTGTCATGAACAAATCAAGCTTCCCAAGGCAAATAAAATGTTCTCAGAGTGTGGTTCAAACACTGAAGTAGTTCAGGAATTCATGGCCAAAATTAATGTGGAAAGGAGGCAAAAGTTGGTCTTTTGCCTCCTCTCCATCTCTTTATTTCTCCTCCTACTTTAAGGCAGCACATTCACAGCAGAGTCGCAGAATCAAAGAGGTTAAGAACAGGAAGTTTCTCAGAGATAAATTCATTATACCCCCTCATTTTCCAAGAAAACTGAGGCCCAGAGAGGGTAAGTGAGTTTCCTAAGGCCACACAGCTGCTAGGCCTCTGGCTACTGCCTACCAGATGGGTGACCTTTAAGACCTAACCCATTTAATGGTCACAACAACTCTGTAGGATGGGTACTGTTATCATCCCATTTTAGAGATGAAGATACTGAGGTATAGAGAGGTTGGGTGACTTGTCAGTGCAGGCGGAGCCAAGAGTCTAACCTAGCCCATTTGGCTCCTCTAGGCTGCTTCCTCCCTCTGGATCCGTGGTGACCTGCTCCATTTTCACACAGCATGGATGCAGCCCTGGAGCTGGCCCCTTGTCTGGCTGTATGGATCTGACAGAAGGCCGTAGGACCCCATCCTCTGATCAACACCTGAGGTCGCTTAAGTTCCTCTTGATTTTGCTCGCCCAGCCCGGTCACGTGGGGGCTGCTGACAGGAGGCAACCCCTCTTGCTGAGGCCGCGCACAGTCTCAGACATGGGGCGGGACCAGTTCTCTTCTTCCTGCAGCCTGGTGCCATAGCTCACCTTCAAAACTTCGTGGGTTTTTTAACATACATTCTTTTGTTATCCCTTGACTGACAATTCTTTTAGACTTTATATTTTACGTTAAAAAGGTGGATTTAAAGGATATAAACATTTGAAAGCACTTCAGCTTTATGTGGCCTTCGAGTTGCGTTTCTTCACTGTTTCTTTCCAGTGGGGTCTCCCTGGACCTCCCGGGGCTCCGACTCTCACTGCCCTGAAGCCTCTTTGATTGTTCTTTACGGACAAGAAAAACGGGACTAAGCTCGCAGTTTAAGGATCGGCGGCAACAGGCGATGCAGTCAACCCGACCCCTGTTCCCTGGCTCTCAGGGCGTCTTGGGGGCTTTGCTGTGCCTCCCCTGCCCAGCTGGAACCGTTTTGCAGTAGATGAAACTGCCGTGTGGATTTGCCCTATTCTGTTGAGAAGAAATAACGAAAGGAGACAGTTTCAGCTGCTCAGCTGCCTTGAAATCTTGTGCTGGCCCCGAAGCTCAGGGCCGACCGTTTTCCAAGTTAGGAAGTTGCTAACTAGTCAGCTGCTGCCTTTTATAATTAACACGAATTTTACCCTTTCTGCTTCTATGCGTTCAGCCCACAAGCATTTATTAAATGCTCACTGTGTAACTGGCATGTGCTGACGTCCTCTGCCTGCCTGGAGTCTTGTTAGAGAGAGAAGCCCCGAGAGAAGAGCTGTAACATGAGGGCTCTTCAAGCGGTGATTTCAGTCTCTGTGGCAACATGGGCATTCACAAACTGTCCTTCTCTAATATTCTTTCCTGGCCTCATCTTGGCCCTCCCTAACCCCAAGGCATTCTATATTCCAGATACCCAAATCGCTAAGTTATGTCATGCTGTTTCTTTTGCCTGGAGTGTCCTTAGATTAGAGTCCTTGTTCTTGGAGTGTCTTTCTCCACCTTGCAAACTCCTATTCATCCTTTTAAAACCAATTCAAAAGCTCATAAGTAATAACTCATACCTACTGAGTGTTTGCCATGTGCCAGGAGTTGTTCTGAGCCCCTCACTTGTATTAACTCGGTGGTTCTCAAAATGTGGCACCCTGTCTGCCAGCATCAGCCTCGTTCAGGAGCTGGCTAGAGAGACAACTTCTAGAGGCTCACCCTAGACTGCTGAATCAGAAACTGATTCACAGCAGTGGCTTAACACGCCCTCCAGGTGATTCTGATGCTCACTCAAGTTTGAGAACCACTATTTAAACTCACCGAATCCTGACAACAGTCTTGGGAGGTAAGTGTAATTCTCCTCATTTTGCAGCTGAGTCTGTTACGGCATAGAGACGTCAAGTGACTGACCCAAGGCCGCTGTCTTCACCATGAATACCTACTACGCAGGGTGTGACTCGTTCAGAATTATTTTCCTCTGTAAAGAAATTCCTCTCGCCTCTAAACGCCGTCTTTCCTGTGCTCCCAAGTGTGCTGGATCCCATCTGTCATCTCGCTTCACTTTCCGTGATTATAATAAAGAACTGTGGGTCTCTGGTTGGCCAAGCCCAGCGAGGTCCTGGAGGACAGGGATGCTGCAAGTCATTGGTCCGAACCCCCGAGCCTGCTCTGGAACGGATGCACAATGGACATTTGTTTAATGAATGAAGAAAGTGAAAGAATCCCAAGGTTTTATCACCACTTTGCTGCAACAAAATCAGTTTGAAACTGTTTCCAGGATTCTCTAAGGAGCAAAGATTTATAGATTCACCGTCTTGTTTCGCTGCCTTCTGGTCACCAAGGATAGTTTTTGTGAGGAAAATTGGCTTGGGCTCTGCTTATGTTGCCTGCGGAGTTAGACGGACCATTGCAATTCCTTTCAACACCGATTGGCCATACTGAGTATTTATTATGTGCAAAGGACTGTGAAAACTCAGGGGCAAATTTAATTGTTTTTTTACTATAATTGACTAATATTGCAATTAATTCAAGCCCCAATTCCGCTGGTTTCTCTTTCACACGGGGAAGATTTCCTGTGTTCCCCCCTTTCAAAGTGCTTTTGTGTAATTTTTCAAAAGCTGCTGTGGACCCTCATTTGAGGGTCCTATTTTCCTCTAACTGGAGTCACGTCTCACGAAGTGAAACAGCAGTGTCAGCACGCAAGACGGTCTCAAAGGGAGGAGTGATGTACCGACCTGCTCAGGGTATGTGGGCGGAAAAAGTAGACTAGGGAAGGGTTGGGTGGGGTGAGGTGGGAAGCAGCCTTGTTGACCTTCTCTGTTTGACTTTGCACTCACGATGATCCTGCTGTGGCCACCGTGGATCTCATCTTTTTCAGAGAAGGAAACCAAAGCCTAATATTAGCATATTTGTAAAGTCTTAGAGCTGGTAAGCGGCATGTCTGAGATTTGAACCTGGGCCTGCTGCCTCCCGAGGTCATGCTGTTCTTTAACCGATTTCCTTGATCCCTTGAGAGGGATGGCGAGGGAGGCCCAGTTCAGGGAGGGCTGTAATTCCTCAAGCTGAGAGGTCAGGGACCAACTTTGGCTCCTGCTGCCTCCCGTCCCCTCCCTCTCCAGTGACTGTTGAGTCCTGTACACCGGTTTCTGCTGGATGGGTTTTGAAAAGAGCAAACACCATACAGAGCTCTCATCCCTCAGTGCTCCGTGGCTTATAAACCGTCCTCTGAGTGCTTCATCTTATAATCCTGGCACTGGGCTTTTGGTATTAGTGATGATTTCAGTGCTAAAACATATTTTCAGGCAGAATAATATGTTTCACAGCAATTTACAAATGATCATATTTATAACCGAGTTCTTAACTTCTTGGAGCTTTGTTGGAAAGACTTCCTATTTTGATGTGCTCTGCTGCTTCTCCCCCATCTTGTCCCATAAGCCTCCTGCCCTGAGTGGTCTCCACAGAGTGATGGCAGACCCATCACACTGTGATTTAGTCCTGATGCCAGAGGAGGACGAGTGCCGGTGGTGATCCAGCTCAAGGTCAACTCCTCCTCTTTTCTTTGCACCAAAATGCAGCAACACTCACTGTCATAATGAAGCCGGGTTCCTGACGGTTGCTGTAAACGTTCATTAAGAACATGATTACCCTTTGACCTTGTTCCCAATACAGACACAGGTGAAAAAAGTTAATCTTGTTAATTTGCTGTTTTCTTGTTTAAACAGAGGAGTGATTCAAGGGTCACAAGGATTTGTGAGCTTGTTTTGCAGAAGAAAAGAATGCCTTTAAGGAAGTTATGGTCACCAGATAACCAGCCCCCAGCTGCCACTGAGGTCCAGGAGTCTGATTGCCCAAGGGCTTATCTGGAGTGAAAGAAACACAGATTTCCCTTTTGTTTCTCTGAAACTCCTCTTCCCAAGGCCCTTAGCTCTGTAAAGACCCCCCTGCTTTCTTCTCTTTAAGGTGGATTTGAGAGAACCTATCCTCCTGCCTTCTCATTTTGGCCAATTTGAATAAATCTTTCTCCAGCTCCGAGCACCGGTGTCTCAGTGATTGCCTTACTGCACATCCGCACACGAACTTGAGATTAAGAGGTTCGATATCAATAATACAAGAGGGAGAACATCAGTCCTATACTGGGAAATTGCAGTGAGATGCACAAACTGCCCAGAGAATTCAAAGTGAAATCATTATATTGTCCCTGTTTATGAAAGCTTTACTTTGCATAAATTCAGTATACTTTCTTTCTTTCTGAAATGGAAACAACTATAATGACACAGTATATTTTGGATTTTAAAACCTGAATTTTTTGTGAAGTATTTTTGTGTTTTTAAGAGTTAATCTGTTATGATGTGATGAAGCAACTTGAGACTTGACAAAAATATTGTTAAGATTGATGCAAGCTAAATGAATGTGAGAGTTTGAGTATAAGATGAAACTACCATTTTTTCTTAAATTAAATGACATTTGTTTAAACTCAAATTAACTACATCACTCATAGGTGACTAAGCACATAAGGCCCGAGATTCCCTGTGGATTCTGTTTTCTGAACTGTGTGGAAGAAGCTCTGCTCCTAAATTCAGGAGCCTCCCCTGCGGTGAAACGTGAGCTGAAAATATGCATCTATGTTCCGTGATGTCTGGTGAAGGAGCCAGGCTAGCAGTTCCTTGCTTTTTTCCTTTCTTATTTACTTTTTTCCTCCCTCTTTCTTTTTTTAAAAAATATATTTGCATGTTTACAATGTAAGCTATGCACTTCTTTTCCACCTGGAGCTGGAGAGAGTAAGAACAAAGATGGCCTGCGACCCAGCTAATCCACTCCTCCACACCTAAGAGAAATGAATACACGGCTCACAGAAAGATAAGAACAACAATGTTCATGGTGGCTTCACTAACGATAACTTAAAACTGAGCACAACCCTAATGTCCATCAGTAATAAAATAGATCAATAAACCATGGTATGTTCTTACAATGGAATATCATACTGGAATGAAAATCATCAAACTAATGATCTATACAACAACATGGATGAATCTCAAAAATTACGTGAAAGAAGCCAGACCCCAAAGGATACGTTGTTTGATTTCATGTATATGAACTTTAAGAACTGGGCAAACTTATCCATGGTAAAAGCAGCCAGAATGGTGGTTACTCTAGGGGGATGGTATTGCCCGGGTGGAGGTATAAGGGGACCTTTTGGGGAGACGGAAATGTTCTAGATCTTGACCTTCCTGTGTTCCAGGAGTGTGCACATATGAAAAACTTAACAAGCTGTACATTGAATATTTGTGCCTTTAGCACATATAAATTATACATCAATAAAAATATTAAAGAAAGAAAGAAACAAAGAAAAAGCTGTACCAAGAAAACCTACCCATTGATGCTTTACCAAGAAGTGCAGGGCTACAATAATTCCAGCATTTTCTTTATTAAGGAGCAAATTGTGGTGGGAAGTGGGCCATACTGAGCATTGTTTTATATACTTGGCATCGTGGTAGCACCTTTATTTCCTCTGTCAATTCTCACTCCAACCTGGGAGGTATGCAGAACAGGTGTCTACCATCCCTGCTATAAAATGCAGATTAATTAGTCTGAGGTCACACTGCGAATAAATGTCAGAGTTGGAATCGCCTCGGGGACGTGTTGGCACCAAAGTGGGTGCCCTTTCCATTCTGCTCAGCCACTTGCCAAGGCAAACTTTATTTGCAAATAAAAGTAAACAAGCAGAGGGTAAAACCCTCTCCAAACAGCAGCAACAACGACAAAGGGTGGGCTCGTTTTCATTTGGCCACTTTGGGTGGATCACCAGGTACTCCGTGTACACACATACTTGCTGAGATTTCAGGGCCCAGGGGGCTGCCCGCCACCCAGGAAACCCCTCCCAGGGCTGCCAGATAAAATACAGGATGCCCAGTCAAATTTGAGTTTCAGACAAACTATGGACACATTTTTAAAATATAAGTGTGTCCAAAGTATTGCATGGAAGACACTTACGATGAAAAATTTTTTGTGATTTATCTGAGATCCAAATTTAACCGAGCAATTGTGTTTTTATTTGCTGAATTTGGCAACCTACCCTGCTCCTGTCCCATCCATTCCATGAGACCTGCAAGTCCCAGAGCCTTTCATTTCATAGTCAGAGCTTAAGCGTAACCACAGAAAGCCAAGTGCACACAAAGAGCCCGTGAAAGTAGCTTTGATGAGGAAAGAGAGCTGCCGAGCTGGGGCTCCAGGCTACAGAAAGAGATCTCGTAGGGAAATTTTACACCAAAAATTTTGTCCTGTTCATATTTTTGCTAAAAGATCTCTCAATCTCAAGAACCAGGGGACGAAAAGCTCCCCCAGCTTTGTCAATGAATGAGGGAAGACAGAGTCCTTTGCGTTTCTGGCTCGTTCATGCAGCGTTCGAGGCTGGGAGGAGGAGTGGAACACGGGCCCTCTCATGCCCTCACAACGTTGTCGCTCTGCCATTTCCACTTGGCAATTTGATAGGGAAAATGAAAAGTCTCCTCAAAATTGCCAGCTACCAGAATAGCACCAGTTACAATTTTTGAATAATCAAGTTTTTTTGAGGAGGGGATTGCTTTTGTGGAAACTCTAGACTGCTTCTTCTATAGATAAAGGATTTGTGTGAAGGTAGTCAGATGACTCTGACGAGCCCCTCCTGGGGGAGGGAATTGTTAAAGGCACTAATCGTTCGTGCACAGGACTTTTATGAACCAGAGAAATCTCCGAAATTTTTCCATTTAAATTCAAGAATCTAATCAACTTGCCCAGGTGTCAGATGAGCCACAACGACACAGTTAAGACTCTCTGCTTCTCCTGCAGGTTTCCCACGATACTCCAGGGCCCAGGTCCTTTCCTTCTGCTGCCTCGATGCTTATTCTCAGTAGCTAAACAGTCTTATTCTTGAGAGCTACGTGGCTTCGATTTAAACGCAGCAAGACTTTAAAACGAGACACAACCTGTATACTGCATGAGAGGTCACAGTGAGCAAAGTATCTTCCCTACTTGAATGTTATTAAAACAAAACTAAGATGCAGAGAGATGGGCTCCCCTTCTAACTGAGAGTCGTTCTAAATCACATCTCTGAACGTGGGCTCAGGCGACAACGCAGCAGGCAGTCTTTGCTGCAGGCTGGGGTGTTACTCCTGTTGATTTAAGGAACGAGATGCTGGGAGTTCTCAGTTCCTGAACTGGAGTTCTCCTCCAAATGGCCTTGGAGCATATTTACGGCTGCCGAGAGCTGGGGTGCTCCACAGGAATGCTTGCCATTCCAGGGGGGCCATCATGCCCGGCGTTATCAACCCGCACCCTCACGAGGTCGAGATTCTGCTGTCTGTTTTCTTATTCATTAATAGATGTTTGTTGAGCACCTGCTGTGGACCAGCCCTCTTCTGGGTGCTAGGAGTACAGTGGTGAATGTGAACAGGCTCCTGCATCCCAATCGTGAAGGAGCTCACATTGCAGCAGGGGAGACAGACAACAAACCAGTGATTAAGTATGTGATGCCAGACCTTTTCCGTCTACCGTCCTCTAGCACCGTCCTTCTGTGCTTTCAGTTTCTGCTCAGTTCCTCACAGTTCAGTCTCTTTTTATTCTGTCCTTTGTTTTAAATACGGTGGGAGAGAGGAGGGGAACATTCGGTCTCTAAAGAGAAACAGTAAACCGTAAACATTTGCTCTTTTCCGTCTTCCCTGTTCGTAGTGCGTGCATGCTGGGTGTGCTGTAATGTTTGTGCATCAGTTATAATAGCTTTTATCAGTTTTTCGAGGGGCAAGAACTTCTACTTTTTTCCATTAACTTTTATGACCGAGGGACAAGTATAGAACAAAAGGGCAAGTGTTGCACAGAGAGGGGCAGCCAGGCTGAGGGGGCAAGCGCGTCCCCTGGTCCTGGCGTTTCTGCACGGCGAGCCCACCCCGCCGAGCCATAAGTGTGTCACCCCTGTGCTTTCTCAGTCTGCACGAAGGATTTAATTTCTGCAATTTTTCAGAGCTTGTTTGTCTGGCTTGTGTCTGGTCTGCACCATTTGGATTGTATGAGGTTGTAAACTCCTGCAGGTAGGGATCTTGTCTATTTTTATTCGTTTTGGAAAGGGTCAGGCCGGGGCTGAATGCTCTGGGAGATAATGAGCAATCAGGAGTGGAAAGGCAGGATGCAGACACTCAGGCCCTTCCTGACGAAATGGTTTGATTTGTCCGGGTCCGAGGCCCACCCCAAATCAAGGCAGAGGAAAGAGCACAATGCATGGCCCAGTGGGAGCCTAAACTCAGAAGAAAATGACAAAAAAATCCAATTATGAAAGCATGCAATCACTGTGATTACAAGCGTGAAAAATACGGGTGCCTAAGTGCGAACACTGGGCAGGGTGCAAAGCTGGAAGAATGTTGTATTGGAAAGGGTGAGTTTGGGGGCAAAATGCCTTAATAATTTTGCTCACATTTTGCGGGGCTAAGGGAAGTTTAGTGGCACTTGGCATTTTTCTTAGGTCAGGAGGACAAGCCTCTTGCATTCATTTGCGTCCTCTTCTCCTCTATGCAGAGAACAGAAACTAGCAGTTCTTGACACCATCTGTGCAGCAGGCCCCTTACACATGTTCTGTCACTAAGCATCTCGACCACCTTTTGAGGTGGAACCATTGTTACTACCATCATCTCCTGTTTTCCCATTGTGTAAATGGGGAACCGAGAGGTTGGGAACATTGACTGAGGTCACACAGTGAGTAACTGGCAGAGGCAGGGTTCAGACCCAGGCCGTGTGAGTCCGCAGCCCCGCTCTTCACTCTTTTACTACGCAGCCTAGATTTGGGGCAAGCTTCCTGTCTCTGGGACGACAAACGCTAGGAAAACCCTGAATTTCCTCTTCCTTTCCCCAGCTTGGGTCTGTCCCTCAGTAAGGACAACCCATATCTTCACCGCTAATAGACTGTGTTTCCTATTCAGCTTTGGTTCTCTCTCTTTCCCGGACATCGTCCCTCCCATGATCTCTCCCTGGACACCCATCTCTGACAGTAAGTGTAAAGGTACTTTTAATGAAACAGAGTTTTGCATATTGCCTCTTTCCCCTTTCAGATGGCCATGTTCATTTGTGTCACAGCTGTAACCCACACAGAGGCATCCCATTCTGTGCTGAGGGGCCCGTGCTCCGGATTAATTTCTAAGATGTGGTGTCGTGAGCTGATGCTCATTTGATATTCATCAAAAGACTTGGTTTCGTGCTCAGCCGAGGTCTGAGGGGAGAATTCCTGACATGAAAAATGGGCTGAGCTTCACTAGAACTAAACACTCTCCCCTGGGGCTTAAATACACCTCATTTATCACACACACATCTCAATCGCTTGGAGAGGGGAGAGGATTGTGCAAGTTTGCACTCTTAATTGTACAATTCAGCCTGAAGCCAGATGAGTGGAGCAGGTCGCCCCTGGTACTTCCTTCAGGCTGATAACTCTGTGCCCTCTTTGGCGCACCACTTGGCATGTCTCTTGGAATTACAAGAATTGAGGAGTTAGTGACTGAGATTTTGAAAGAGTGCTAAGTATTGTGTGGAACAGAGAGAAAATAAGAAATGTCCAAATGCCAGATATGTTAGTGAAGGGCACTTAGCTGCTGCCCCGAACCTGTCACTTGTCACTTCTGTCTAGCTGTTGGAAGGGAAGTGGAGTCAGTGGTCTTGCCTTCGAGCACTCTAGTCTTTACTCTTGGAGAAAGGGCTTAATATGGAGATTCTGTGCCCTTCTGTGTGGTTGCCTTGTAAACATCTCCAACTATGATAACTATGACGGCCGAAGTGTAGAATTCACAGATGTCTTCACGCTTTTTCCTGCATTAAGCAATATTCCTGATCCCATTTAACTGGATTATTTGTAAGTGAGTATGATAAAATGCTAAATGAAAACCTTTCAATTAATAATATAATTAGTTTTGGCTGGACATATAGTCAGAGAAGCAAAAAATAAAGAATAAGTAAATAACTACCCCAAATAAAACCTTCCAGGCTGAATTTGGTAAGGCATAACCACTTGTCAAACTATGGCATTAAGTTTTTTAAAGCATTATGTATATTTACCTCATACACAATAGTGTTATTAATTTTAAATGCGATCTGGGGCTAAATTAATTATTTTTCCTGAAACAACATAATGCTTTCTCTAGTTAATATAATTAACTTCACATTGGGCATCCAGGCATTCACATTGGAGTGTCAGTTATGCAATCTATTTTCTCTGCTCTTTCTGTGGCAGCTCAGGAGGCTGTATCTTGACTCCCTCCTCACATGCCCAGAAACTTGGCTTCCACAGACCCCGTTTCAGACAGCGTTGAGAAATGAGCTGGGCTTACAAGGGTGGACTGCTCCTAGTGTCAGAAATGTCCTTTAGTTCCTAATGAATTTACCGACAGAAGACCTTACTAGAAATAAGTTATTCAAATTTGTGTGTGAGAGTAAAATTCTAAATAGTATTTTTTCTAGGAGCCAGTAGATGCATAACTAAATGTAATGGTCTGGAGAATAAATATTTTCCCTCTTTCATTCAATAATAATGAAGATAACCATAACGCCAACAAAAACAGTAATAGTACTTATCACTGATTGAGTTTTAGCTCTGATCCTACGCTATTCCTAGCGCTTTACACATACTAACTCAACCCTCACATCAGCCTATGGAGTAGATACTGTTATTATTCTCAGTTTTCAGATGAGGAAACTGAGCTACAGAGAGCTTAATTAAGATCACATAACCAGGAAGGATTAACACGCAGACAATTGTGTCCAGCAGTCTGGCTCTTCAATTCAACGCCTCGTGCCTCCATTCAGCAGGGACATGAAGCTTTCATCCTTAATTGGATGTTTGAGCGAGTTCACATGGGCACAGACAGATATCAAGGTTTCCCCTTGCACCTAACTGTTCCTTCTCTCCCTGTTCCTGTCTACACAGTTGTTCTGATTACGATAGTAATCACACATCAGCTCAGAATATCTAGAAAGTACTGAAGAGCACAAATACGGAAAATCACCCATAATCCCAACACCATGCACTTTCTAGTTTTTGATTGGTAGACAGATAAATCAATAGAGAGAGATCTATGTAGATGAGCACACAGGTGTAGATAGACAGCTGCAGATGTGCACGTGGAGATATACAGAGATATGAAGGAGGCTCCATGGAACAGTGTCTTTGTCTGTTTGTTTACCGGGATATTTCAATTTCCTAGAAAAGTGCTCGGCACAAAGTGGGGGCTCAATAAGATTTGTTAAATGAGTGTAGATAAATAATTCCCTTACTTCTTCCAAGAACATTTATTGCGAGCCTTCTGTCCAGACGCTGTTCTGGGCCGTGGGCTTTAGCAGTTACAGACAGGTTCCTCCCTCATGGAGCTCATGTGCGGGGAGTGGCTGACAGTAAACAATAACACATATTTGTGTGGGGGGGTGTGTGTGTGTGTATGTGTGTATATATTATGCACACACACATACATCAAATCATGATAATGTCAAATGGTGAAAAGTGTCATGATGAAAAATGCAGCAAGGAAGACGGTGGGGGTGCAGGTGGGGCGAGTGGTCTGTGAAATATAGAGCTAGCGAAGCCCTCATGAGAAGGTGCCATTCTGAGATGAGACCTGACATTGGTGAAGGGGGAGCCACGTGGATGTCTGAGAAGAGCAGGCGGGGAGACACCAGCGAGAAGGCCCGGAGCAGGAGTGGGCTGGGTCTGTGTGAGGAACGTCTGGAGGCCAGTGTGGTGGGAGCAGAGTGAGCAGACGTGGGAAGAATGATGAACACCAGGAAACGCTGGGAAGCTGGGGGTGTCAGATCATGTAGGGCTTTGTTGGACCACTGTAAGGGCTTTGTCTTTGACTCTGAGGGGACAGCAAGTCACTGGAGGGCTCGGCACAGAGCAATGACATGAAATCACTTAGGGTTCAAAGGATCCCTCTGGACCCTGGGTTGCAAGTAGGGCATGCAGGTAAGGACAGCAGAGTAAGACCAAAAAGGAGGCCGTGGCAGTGACCCAGGGGAGAGAGGAGCCAGGGGTAGGTGGTAGCAGTGGGGGAGGTGAGGGACAGTTGGAATTTGGGTATATTTTGAAGGTAGAGCCAATAGGATTTGCTGACAGATTGGATGTGTGGCAGTAGAGGAAAAGAAGAGTCAAGAACGATTCCCAAGTTTTGGCTTTTGTGACTGGAACAATGGAGAAATATAACTGTCATTGAGACGGGAATGCTGGAGGAAAGGCAGGCTAGAGGGGAGCAGAGATGCTGGAGGAAAGACAGACTCGGGGGG
>NC_060270.1:59439797-59511323 GCF_021613505.1 Equus quagga
GAGCAGAGATGCTGGAGGAAAGGCAGACTGGGGAGGAGTGGAGATGCTGGAGGAAAGGCAGGCTGGGGGCAGCAGAGATGCTGGAGGAAAGGCAGGCTGGGGGTAGTGGAGATGCTGGAGGAAAGGCAGGCTGGGGGGGGAGCAGAGATGCTGGAGGAAAGGCAGACTGGGGAGGGGTGGAGATGCTAGAGGAAAGGCAGGCGGGGGGCAGGGGGGAGCAGAGATCAGGATTTTGGTTTTGGATGTGTAAAGTCTAAGATCCAAGCAGAGTTGCCAAGTAGGCAGTTGCATGTACAAATCTAGAGCCTGAGGGAGAAACTGAGGCTGGATACAATGATGTGAATATCTAATTACAAAATTTAGATTATCTTATGAATAATATGGTAATCTACTGTTTTCATTTTACAATGTATTGTGAACATTTTCTCATGTGGTTGAACAAAATTATATATATTTAAAATGAAAATCAATCAAACACGTAAGGTTAAGAACTACCCTAGAAAACCCCATTTGTTGTCTTGTTTAATCCTCACACAAACACCATGGTGTAGTTATTTCGATGCTCATTTGCAGATGAGGAAACAGGCTTCTGTGGAGTAAAGTGACTTGCTCAGGGTCATCACCAGCAAGTGGGAAGATAGGCTACAAACTGATTTTCTAGGGCTTTTTCTCCCAGACCACCATTGCTTCTAAGGTAACATTTCCACTTTCACTTGAACTATGACAAATCCACAGAAAGTTTATGGCAGTTAAGTGTCTGTTAAGTATCTCAGGATGTTCTCAAAAATAGAATCTATAATGGCACACTCTATGTATCGCATAACACGGTGCTGTGCAATTTCGACCTAATCTGATCATTTGCGGATGGCATAAATTTCACATAATGACGTACATACACCGTGGTCATCAGTTCCTCAGTGTTACATAAGCGCATCGTTCACTGTTATCCTGGTGGCCTTGCTCTTTTTTATCCTCTTGGATCCTGGCTGAAGGTCAGCGACTTTTCTAATCCCGAGGCACTAAGAGTCCGCTGATCTGAGCTGATGACCCGGAGGGAAATCAGTGCTTAGTCACAGGGCTTCACCTTTTGAAATCCCTTAAAAGCCCAGGGGCAATGGGTCATGGGAGAGGATGGGGAAGGTGTGGGGTCATTACAAACTCTTTTAGAGTCACGGAAGTTGGGCCTCTGATGTCCCTTCTGAGTCATTAGCCCGAGGCCTGTGACATCATAGGGTGCTGGAGAGGGCCCTGAGGAGAGGAGAAACAGGCAAAAACCAAGGCAGAGTTGTGAGTTCATACGGAACAGCGTATGAGCGAGCACTGGACGAATGCGTGTTTTTCTTCTGCAGTGCAGGGGGCCACGCTCATTTTTAATGCGCACCAACTGAACGAACCTGATTTCGAAAGGCGGTCTGCAGGCAACATGTTCTCCTCTTCAGGCTAGAAGATGCTACTGCTAGGCACATTCATATGAAATAAGCCCAAGATTTGTTTACTCAAAAATAAACATTTTTTTTGCCAAATCATACAAGGCATTTTCCCTTTTGAGCATTGTAGGATGTGCTGACCTTAAAAGGCTCCTATTTTACATAGAGCTTATGTAGTTCTTTGTTGATAAACTTTACTGAGTCCGTGGTCTAAAACAGAAATAACAAGTTCTACTGCTTCTCAAGGACTTTTCACTCACCAGTCTCCCTGAAACTGAACTAACTGAAAAACTGACTCATTTGATCCTCGTGGGAACCATGTTTCACTGAGGGGGAAGCTGAGCTGTGTTTTCCCGTCTGAGGCCAGAGGTGGGAAAGGGCTCCTGGCAGTCTGCCCCAGAGCCCTGCTCAAGCTCTCGCTCCAAAAAATGGAAAAAATCCCATCAGAGATAACTGATTGTAATCATTTCCACAGGCGTATGCAGTGTTTTCTAATTTGTGTGAAAACCTCTAGCCTTTCCCAAGGGACTCCCAAGGAAGTTACAGAGGTCCGAGCTGCTATAAGCTGTTTGTAGTGACCGGAGGTAACACGAGGGAGGGGAATGGAAGGGCATGGGGGGAGGTGAGAACACAAGGAGATGGGCCCCTCCTGTGGGCTCCAGGTCTGGGCTCTGGCTTTGGGCTCCTGCTCTGGTTTCTCTGCTGTCCTTCTCCCAGCAGGGTCCAGAGCACAGTTCTCTCTCTCCCTATCTCCTGCCTTCCCCAGCATGGCCCCCATAGGAGAAATGGCTTGTATTACTCTGGACAGCTGTTGGCTGATGAGGGACAGAAATGACCAACAAAAGTTAGGTCATGACCTTAGTTTTCTTGTTGTTGGTGGTTTGATTTAAGTGAAGGGATGATGTGGAATAATCAAGAAAAACTCTCAAGCCTCATTTTCTTTGTGGGTTTTTTTTTTTTTTTGATGAGGAAGATTGGCCCTGAGATAACATCTGTGCCAATTTTCCTCTATTTTATGTGGGACACCGCCACAGCATGGCTTGATGACTGGTGCTAGGTCCTTGCCTGGGATCCAAACCTGTGAACCCCAGGCCGCTGAAGCAGAGGGCACAAATTTAACCACTACGCCACCAGGCCAGCCCCTCTCAAGCCTCATTTTGCCAAAAGTTTTAAATTCATCCCCAAGGAGATTCATGGTGGCTCAAAGGATGAAAAGATTCATTGTTCTAAATCTGTGCTGTCTAGTATGGTAGCTATTAGCCACATGTGGCCGTTGCTCACTTGAAATGTAGCTAGTGCAACTAAGAAACTAAATTTTTAATATAATTTAATTTTAATTAATTTAAATTTAAAAACTGACACTCATTCAGGTTTTTGGTGTTTTTTTTTTTAAGAGTTTTAGCATCTGACCCTTTCTCCCTTTTCTGAGTCCATTAGGGCTGCTATAGCAAAAATACCTTAGACTAGATGGTTTAAACAACGAGCACTCATTTCTCACCGTTCTGGAGGCTGGGAAGTCCAAGATCAAGGTGTCAGCAGATTCGGTGTCTGGTGAGAGCTCTCTTCCTGGTTCATAGACAACCATCTTTTTGTTGGGTCCTCACAGGGCAGAAGGCGGGAGGGAGCTCTCTGGGACCTCTTTCATAAAAGCACTAGTCCTGTTCATGAGGGCTCCACCTTCAAGAACCAATCCCCTCCCAAAGGCCCCACCTTCATACTGAGGATTAGGTTTCAACAGGTGAATTTTGGAGGGGCACGAACATTCAGTCTATAGCATCTTCCACCTTCTCTCCTTTCATCATCCTTGAAGGTTCCTACATCCATGTTGTTCATAGGTGTAACACTGTCCCAGCACACATGGCTTCCTTCCCCCAACACTCCCCTGTTCCACTGTAACTCCCACGTGAGCTGAAGTGTCCATGGGATCTCAAACTCTGAAACTGCTTTCTCCCCCCGGCGCCTTTGCTCTGCCTCCTTATCCCAGTTAGCTCTACTCAGTGTCCTCACTCCTGCCTCTCGCTCTTCAGCTCCTCTCATATTTCATATTGTCTAATGTCTCCAGGCTGGTCATCTTCTCTTTCCATTGAAATATGAACTTTACAATCCCAGACTGAACTCATTATATTCACCCCCCAAGCTGCTGTCTTCTCTACTCACTAAAGGGCGCTTTGTCCACTAACCTGCCCTGCTGGAACCAGGATGCCACCTTGTCCTTCATACTTGTTTTAAGTATGTCTAGAACAACTTAGAAATGTGAATCAACTTTTTCAACTGTAAATTTTATGAAGCTAAATACAGATTAAGTATTTCTGATGGAAATTTAACACCCAAATTGAGTGTGTTTTAAGTTTAAAATACCAGATTTTGAAGATTTAGTTGTGAAAAAAAGAATGTAAAATATATCAAGAATTTTCATACTCATTACATATCAAAATGGTAATACTATGCATACAGTGGATTTAATGAAAGATATTATTAAATTAACTTTACCTGCTTTTTTTACATTTTTTTATGTGGCTACTAGAAAATTTTAAATTACATGTGTAGCTTCATTCTATTTCTATTGGAAAGGGCTGCTCTAAAACTTCCTATAATTTATTAATTAAAAGTATCAAACCATATTCTAAGCATGACACAGGTTTTGGTGATTTTTTAATAAGTGAAATTGCCGAAGAGAAAATAAGAATCTTGTACTACACACAATGCAGTCATTAGGTTGTGAAACACTGTCATACAGAAAGCAAGAAATGGAATTCTTGAGGGTCTCATAAAAATATTAATATTTCGCCATTTAGCCCAAATACTATGACTTCCTTTTCCACCTGTGTCTCCAATTGAAGTTCCCACTTAGTGTAGCCTGAGCCTCTTCTCAGACCAGCCAGAGGATCCGCTGTGGGAACTTTTAACACTTTTATGAAGAGGCAGCAAGCATCTATTCAAGCCTGGTAACAGAATCCAGAGTCTTCAGAACAAGCGTGGGGGGGAGGTGAGACAGGCGGGTGGGGGAACACACGCTCATGCGTGCATTCCTATTTCATGACTTCGGCCCTGGAGACTTTGTTTCTTCCACTTCACCATCCCAAATAAAACACCCACCACATCACAACACACCAGCGGCGTCCCGCCAACTGAGTGGGCAGTTCAACGAACCCTCTCTTGCTGCGACTGGGGAAGACAGAGCCAAGAAGATAGAGGCGTTCTTCCTAGGACCTCCTTCTGACACCACAGCCCCTCTGCTCCCACCCGCTCCTGTCTCTGTAGGGTTTCATCTGCTGGAAAGTCCAGAGACGTGTTGCTTTCTGAGCCCTCCTTTTCTAGGCGGGTAAAAGACACGTCTGCAGGCACTTGTGCAGCCAGGAAGGAGATTTATTTAGAACCCAGATGTGTACTCTGTGGGGCCAGGGATGATAAAGTCACACATTTGACTTAATTGCACATTTGACTTGTGCTGCACTGTGTTGCATTGTTTGCATGGAAAGCCCAGAGATAGGGAGCTCTGGGAGCTGCTTAATTTCTAACTTGAAAAATAGGAGCCTCTCGGGTTCACGGAAGGCAGTGAGTGAAAATCAGAAAGCTTGGGTTTCATTGGTGCCTGACTGCTGATGTCACCCAGCCCCCTGTGACTCTATTGTCCCAGCAGTAACGCGGATATCCCTGGCCCTTCCGAGGTTGAGGGGATATTATAAACAACTTTAAAGGAGTTCTGGAGGACACTACCGCTTTGAAAAGTGAAGGCAGAATTTGTTATTTTTTGTGGTCATCATTTTAGTCTTACCTGATGTGTTTCTTGTGGAAATTGGCTTCAAAGAGCAAAAAGTTTTCATGCTCATGCTCACTCCTTCTAAAAATGGTGCATTAAGTCAGGCTTCCATGTTTCCTTCCTCAGTGATCTCTAACTTAGGGGTCACATGTTCTCTAGTATGAAATACCAAGCATTTTCAAATAATAAAATAATAAGGTAATATCTGAGGCTCTGAGGGCTCAAAATCAAATCCCCCAAATGTGACTGTCCGTGAATATAAAGTAACATGTGCTTTATGCGGAATACTCCCCAAATGAATTTTAGTCGTGGAGCTCAATTTACCCCTTGACAAAATTAGCGGTTGAATTCTAAGTTTTGAGTTATGGGGTAAATATGATTTCGTTTAGTTTGATTTGGTTTTGTTTCCTTGGCCACGACTTTGCGGCAGTGTTTCAATTAACAAGGACCTTTCAGGGAGTCGGCGTACTCGGGGCTAGTTGTTTTCACAAGAAGGAGCTTTGAACGTGAATGAGGAGCTGGCCATGCAGAGTGGCCATCCCTGTCACCTCAGCCTCAGCGTCTGTCCGTGACCTACCTCCCAGGGGCTTCTGAGGGCCGTGCATTAACGACTGTGAGACTGAGTTAGAATCTAAAGACGCGGGTCTCATTTCAATGCTGGCAACTCATGTAAGTTAAAATAGTAGATTCTTTGGTGATATATCACGCATTCTGTATAAAATATTTAGATATTTCCAATCTGCATATGTTTCTTTGAAAATGATGGCACAAATGTGAATATAATCTTAAAAATCTTTAAACAAATTACACTTCAGGATCCATTTGTATCATATATTATTAATCTTTTGGAATGAAACATGAGTCCCTATAAATCAGATCTAACAGACACTAAAATATCAATCTCCTCATTTCAAATGCATTATCCCAAGGCGGCCAATTAGAAATGCCTTCGATCTTTCTCCCATCTGACAACATAAATGCATAATAACTTGTAGCCTAGATTCTTGAATGGAAATCTTTCATTTGGATGTTGTGTGTGAGCTAGTATTCTTCTTTTGCTGGTTGGAAATTTGAATACAAAACATATTGAGTCAAAGCAGATATGTCACAAGTTATAATGCCTTAGTTTTTCTGGAACTTAGTAGGGATGAATTGAGTGCTGAGTTGAATATTGAATGAGCCATCCATGTTCTCTCTTGGGGCTTCGTTCTAGCACTCCTTGGGTTCCTCACCTGCCTTCCTCGCTGCACCCTAAGAGTGACGGATGCTTTTATCTCAGTGTTCGGACCAGACGATTTCAGGCTTAAACGCTTTGAAAGACGTGACTGCGACAGCTCCGTGGTGGGCAGCCTCTAACACCCGCAGAGACCCCTGCCTCCCCGTACTCACGCCTTGTGGAATGCCCTCCCTCTGAGTGTGGGCTGGACCCAGGGATTCGCTTCTAACAAAGAGAACATGGTAAAAGTGATGGCATGCCACTTCCAAGCCTGGATTACACAGAGACCACAGCCTCCTGCTTCCCTCTCTGGCTCTCTTGCTTGCTCACTCTGATGGAAGCCGGCCTCAAGGTCGTGAGCTGCTCCACAGAGAGGGTCCTGTGGCCAGGAACGGAGGGAGGCCTCTGGCCAACAGCCAGCAAGGAACCGTCATATTGGGAGCCTGCCACCATCCTGTGAGGTAGTTTGGAAGTGGGTCTTCCCCCGGCCGAGCCCTGAGCTGACTGCTGCCCAGACCAGCACCTCGTCCGTCAGCTCATGACACACCCTGAGCTGGAGGAGCAGCTAAGCCACAGATGGATTCACCCTCCCCAGAAACTGTGAGATAAATGTGGTTTTAAGCAACTAGATTTTGGAGTAATTTGTTACACAGCAATAGAACCAACCAATTGACCTAGGACACTTCTCATAACAATGTATTCGCTTGTCTGTGAGCTGCCTGCGGCGAGGCGCTGGGTCTGGTTCACCCTGTGTGTCCGGCACCTAGCGTGCTGCCTGGCACAGGGCAGAAGCTCAGTCAATGTTTGTGAAAGGAGGGAAGGAAGAGAAGGAGGAAAGGACAGAGAGAGGGAGAGGAAGGGAAAAGGTAGGCTTCTGTGAAAGAAAGGAAACTCAAGCTGACAGAAAGCTGAGAATTAACAGCTGACCGCCTCAAGAATAGTCACTCAACTGACAGATTTTACCTCCACTTCTAATTAACTTTATATTTTGTGGATGGCTTAACAATTGCTGGGAGCAGAGTCTCCCCCTGGGTGTGTGCTGGAATAATCTCAGAGCTGCTGTCCAGCCGTGAGTGCAGGAGGCTGGACCGCCGTCCTAGACGGCTGGTGGCGAGCCCGGCGTGGGCGCCACCTCGGGCTGAGGAGCCCAGCCAGGCCATCCGCACAGGGCGGTCCGCAGCTGGGCCTGGTGCGCGCAGCCAGTCCGGCTCCGGGTCGTGAGGTGCCCGTGGGGAGTCCCTGCGGCAGGAGCCACTCCGGGAACAGGGCCGACAGCAGGAAGGGGCCAGCTGTTCCCAGGGGGCTGCCCAGGACCGGCCAAAGCCTCTCTCCTGTGTGGGGGCTGTGTCCTTTCCATGCTGCTCGCCTGGAGCCTGGGCGGCCCAGAGCTTCAAGGAACACGGAAGAGACCTGTGGAGTGTGACCCTGAGGGCAGAGCCTGGCTGAGGTGTGGGTGTTCCCGGGAGACTTGCTAAAGGGGAGACTGCCAGCAGCCGAAGGGGTTGTCCCAGTGTCTAGCGCGGTTCCTGCCACTAAAGTGTCAGCTACTGTAGAAAGGTCCACCCCGGGCTGAGGACGCGGGGCGATGAGCTCTGAGCTCCTTTTCAACTGTGTGCACGCGGTGTGGATGTGCTACTGTGACATTTGCTGAGGCGCCGTTCCCTTCCATTTGCTGCCTCCCCGACCACCTCTCCCCATGACCATCCCTTTCAGAAGCTGGCGCTGCAGTATTGATCTGCTCTGCGTGACCGCGACACCACAGAAAGCAGATGCCACCTTTGGAGAAGAGAAGGAACTCTGGGCATAAGTAACAGCTTTGGAAGAATCCGTGATGGAGCACAGTCTGTGTTCTCCCAGCCCGGGGACAGCAGCCTGCAGAGGGCAGGAGGCTGCTGGATGCTGACATGGGCTGACAGGAGCCCTCGGAGAGGTGTTGTGGGCAGGTCAGGGGGACAGTGAGTCTGAGGGCAGAAGTGTCCCCGGGGAGGCAGCAATGTCTCCCCAGCTCCAGTCCCCTGGGCCTCACTGAGGACCTGAGCTCAAACGGCTGGTAGGAAGCCTGGGCAGGGCAGCCTGAAGCAGCCCAGCGCACTGCAGGGAGCCACAGAAGGTGCCCTGGGCCCTGGAGAGAGCAGCAGATGCTGAGGGGGTCCCCGTGGTGGGACCTGTGCGGAAGGAGACACTGGCCCTGGCACTGCACCAGTCTCCTGGGACAGAGGCGCAGCCCCAGAAGGACAGGGAGAGACCCTGAATTGCCTGAGATTGTTTCACGCAGCCAGTGGAATGAGGGAAGAAATAAACAGAATCAAGCTCAGTTAGCGAGAAGTAAAGAACGTCGAGGTCTCGCACAGTTCGGTTGATGGGGCAAGGCTCTCAGACCGCCTCAGAGCCTTCCATTTGTCAGGAGGGCGCGTCAGAGGACTTAGGGAGTGAGGGGAGCTTCTGCCATAACCCCTGGCCCCCCACCTCCACGCAGGCTGGAAGAAATTCTCTGTGTGAGTCCAGAAGTTTGTACTCCCAGTTAAAGCCTAACTGAGGATTAAAAAGTACAAGGACACCAAGGAGCGGTGAGGAAGGGGATGGTGCGGAAGTGCTAAGGCAGAGAGCAGCGGAGCTGGATCAGCTGGCGGGTGCTGGGAGGCTGCAGGGAGCTGGCCGGCGTCCCTCCAACCCGTCTGCAGCGCCTCCGAGCCTCTTCCTGAGAAGCCCACACTCTCGCGGGACGCAGGACCTTCCTTCTCGTCACAGAGCTTCTGCTTGGCCCTGACTCTTCTGTTCCATGGGATTCCGTCTGATTTCCTTGCTTACTCAGGAAGCATGAGAAAAGCTCAGGGTTGCCAACTAGGAGAATAACAAAGGCATTGTTGTGTCTGCTCTGAGGTTTTTGAAAAACTTCAGAAGCTTTTCTTTCTTTTTGTTTTTAAAAATTTTATTTTTTCCTTTTTCTCCCCAAAGCCCCCCCCCCAGGTACATAGTTGTATATTCTTCGTTGTGGGTCCTTCTAGTTGTGGCATGTGGGACGCTGCCTCAGCGTGGTTTGATGAGCAGTGCCATGTCCGCGCCCAGGATTCGAACCAATGAAACACTGGGCCGCTTGCAGCAGAGTGCGCGAACTTAACCACTTGGCCACGGGGCCAGCCCCCAGAAGCTTTTCTTATGAGAGCTTGCGGGCTAGTTCAGGTTTTCATTTCCTTTCCATACTGCTTGATTAAGAACCCAGCTGTGTGCTGCCCAGTGGCTGAGCGGTCAAGTTTACGCACTCTGCTTTGGTGGCTCAGGGTTTCGAGGTTCGGATCCTGGGCTCGGACATGGCACCACTCATTGGGCCATGTTGAGGCCCCGTCCCACATGCCACAACTAGAAGGACCCACAGCTAAAATACACAGCTATGTACTGGGGGGATTTGGGGAGAAAAAGCAGGAAAAATAAAATCAACAAACCCTGTTGTGCCCCCACCCCACCATCTGTTAGCCTGTTTGTCTGAGTCCGTTGGTTCACCAGGCGCCTTCTTTGGCACACCGCACATGGACCACAGTGTTCCAACCGCCGTCCCACAGCCTGGTGAGGGCAAGGGCTGCGCCTGTCACCCCGTCCCCAGCACGCCCGAGTGCCAGGGACACGGCAGGTACCAGCAATTCTCTAATTCAGCCAGGCCTCCTTGAACACTTCAGTAGACTTGGTGACCCAGGGTCTCTGGCACTACACACGTCACATTCTCCTGGAAATTTTGGTAAATCAAAATGTGCGTCTCCATGGACTTATGTCTTAGCTTCTGAAGTGCTCTGGTTTCTGCTCGTCTCCAGGAGGCAATGGCAATGAGGCAACTCAGAATCCCAGTTTTCCTTACTCCACCTCTCAAGGAAAATGCTCTATAAGCAAAAATCTAAATGCACTAAGCATATTCCTTTCCCAAGAAGAATTCTTCCCCCTGAAGAAAATGACCTCTCTTAACTGATCTGTTTGATCAATTCAGCTTTTAATCTCATTTATTTAAAATTAAAAAATGAAACCACTTGCACTTGTGTTTACTCAGCAGTGAACCAAAGTTTAATTATCCTGACGTGGTCACTGTCCACCAAGGGTTTTCTGAATAAAATGATGGCAGACACAGGTAACGATAATATCAAAAATAACAAGATAAGCACCCAAATGTCAGTACATGTAAAAGAGAACATTTAGCTCTGCATTTGGGAAATAATTTGAAAAAGATGAACAAAATTCCAAGTGATCCTTGTCTTGAGCCGGGAAGAAACTTCAGAAATTCTTTTAGCCAAACCAACAGGGCTAAGTATACGTAGGAAATAATAGAAAGACCAAGAAATTATAGAGAGGAGAAAAGACCTCAGTAGGAAATGAAAACTAAGGAAGAAAGGCAAAGAGAAGAAGCTGGAGAATTTGCGGTACAAGAGGTGGGTAGAGGCTCCCCGACAGTCGCCTCGAGGCCACTGATGATCTTTTCCTCATGAGAAGGGACTCGTGAAACAAACAGGTGTTTAAACAGGGAACTTCTGTGACCTCCTGTGGCTTCTTAATGGGACTGTTGATGAGTTGGTGGTCCAGTGTGGTGCGGGACCAGAGACAGGGAGCGTAGTCTCTGTTGCAGTCCCACCATTGGCTAGAACGTGACAGGAACATACTGCTTCCAGATTTCTCTACTTTGTTTTTCTCCCACTTGCCCTAGATAACCTCACAAGGGCAAATTAGATAGTACCTCCACAAGTGACCACCATTTCTATTAGTCAACGTAGTATACTGAAGTGTTTAAGAGTTCAGGAGCTGTATAACCAAGCACAAAGTACTTAGCCACCCTGTGTCTCAGTTTCCTTATCTGTAAAATGGGAAAATAGCAGCTACCTCATAGGGTCATTGGGTTATTGTGAGGTTTAAATGAATGAGTAGATGTGAAGTGCTCAGAACAATGTCTGACCTATAGAGTGCTCAATACATGGAAGCAGTCATTATCACCATCGTTTTCACCATACCATCATCAATATCACCACCATTACCACCATACTGTGCAAATGCAAGGGCTGCAAACTCAAATGCTGCCTCCATGGGGCCAGGCAGGTAATGGAAATGAGACAAGCAGCAGGTATGCAATAGGGAGTGAAGGAGACTGGGATCATTTACAGAATGCATGCTCCTCCAGCATAAATAGTACAGTTTAAAAATTTAAATCACTCTGCATGCCAAAATGAAACAGATCTTAAGTCTGGATTCCTTCACATCAGATGTCACTTTATGACCTCTGGTGCGATCTAACCAACAACGTCTTTAGCAACATCCTTATAGTAAACACCACAATAAATTTTTTCTATGGTTTCTCATAACACGCTTTAGTATAGGCTGATATCATCATCTAGTAAAAGTCATTCTGCCTTCAGGGGGAGCATCATAACAGAGTCAGAGGCCTGGCTTGGTCCAGAGGAGGGTTTGGGAGGCTCCAGGGGAGTGGGAGGACTCTGTAAATACTAATTTTTAAGCTGAGCTTTTGAAAATGGAAAGACCCATCAAGGCTGGGTACCATGAAAGCAGCGCCTCCACCTTCACTCAGCGGAGGCCCCCATCTGGGTCTGTGCCTTGTAGGGAATCACATCCATTCCCATGGATTCAGTAACAGTATGGAATTGATGTTAATGACTCCCGCAGCTATTTCTTCAGACCACAGCACTGCTCTGACCTTCAGACACAAGTATGTAACTGCTTTATAGTTCTACTTATGCAGATTTCTCAAACCTCACATGTCCGAAATGGAACTCTTAATTTCTTCCCCCAAATGTTCCTGTATTCACGAAACGACACCACCATCCTCCCAATCACTCGGACCAGAAAGCAGAGAAGAGTCCTGTTTCTCAATCTCTCGTGCCCAATTCACCAGCAAGAATGTCAGTTCCAGTTCCAACATGTATCTCAACTCTAACCACTGCCCAGGATCTCTGTTGCCGCCACCCTAGTCTGATCGCCAGTCTCTAGCCTGGGCTTCTGCAGTAGCCCCTTGTGTTCCTGGCGTTTTGTCCCGCACCCTCCAAGCCATCCTCCCAAGCTAAGTTCTTTCCCAGCTCATGGCCTTTGTATATACTGTTCCCACTGTCTGGATGTTCTTCCATCCTCTCTTGACTGTCGCCTCATTTTTAGGTCTCAGCTTAAACGCCTCAGCTTCAAAAAGCATCCCCCGCACACTGCCCTGAGCCCCCTCTCAAAATCCGTCTCCTCTTGTGACTTTTCATCTCAATCCCTTGGGTTTTTGTTCTCTCTTTTGTAGCCCTTGTCACTGTCTACATTCTTTTATTCATGTGTTTATTTGTTTTGTTTGTTTGTGCTGTGAGGACAGGGGCCCTGAGTATCCTGGTCTGTTTTTCCAGTGTCCAGAACAGCATCAGCCTTTGGTGGAGAGATGGTCCCTATATATTTCCTGAATAAAAAATGGGTAAAGAAGGGACCGGAACCGTCCTCACTGATCCCATTGTTTCTGGTTTCGTTGACTCTGCCCTGTGATCCATCCTGCACACATTATGAGAATTTCCCCTGGAAACCTCACAGAAGCACCAAGTTAGTTAAAAGTATACAGAGCTATATGAAGTGTGAGCAAATTTAAAGGTCACTACTTTGAAGAGCTAGAGAATAATGTTTGGAAGAAAAATACCACTCAGCACTGATGGACAAGGTCTCTCAATTAATTACGTGAATCTATGAAAGAAATTGAAGGCTGGAAATTGCTGGATGCTGTAAGTGCTATTTTGACTAATCTTCTCACAGAGGCGATAAAATACATTTCTGTACGTAGTGTGCTAACTGGTGCATGAGATTTTTATAATATGAAACCAAACAAGCCCAATTCTATTGGTCCTCTAACTGTCCGATGGGTCAGTTTCTCATTTCTCACAAATCCCTGAAAGACAGAGGCATCTTCACAGACTTGTAAGGAGCCTGCAGAGGACTCAAGCCCAGGAAGATGCCCTTTTCCTCAAACAGCCAGCAACAGACAGTGCCCCAGCTCACCGCCAGGGCTGATTCCCAGGGGTTGAGACCTGCATTTTCGGCTGAGTTAGATGTGACTAGAGGTCTCATTTCTCCCAGTGTTACTTCAGTGTGGGCCCTGCTGCTCCTGTCTCCACACCTTCCTTTGTCACATTCCAAGGATCAGATGGCGCTTTTTACCTGGTACTTGAGGCTAAACTTCTCTTGATTTTTCTTTGTCTTTTAGAGTTATTAAAATTTGTATCACTTTTTTTAACTTTATAGGTAAAGCATAAAGAAATACATGTTCCATATTCCAGGACTTTTTTTGCATCTTTACATATTTATGCACATAGACTTGGAATACTGATTATAAGAGATGTACTCTGAGAAGAAAATAATATAGTTTAGGTCCTTTTTCTTTCCCTGTCTTGACTGTCTCAGTAAGGGAGCTGGGTTATCCTCTCCCTCTATGACTCCACTCACAAATTTTAAGACAGTGGCATGCTGACAAGAACAGAACCAGGTGGGCAAGACGTCTGAAAACATCTGCTGAAAATTCCTCTGCTGAATTAATGTAAGAGCTATAACTGGAAAAAAAATATGTTTTCATAACACTAATCATCTTCTGCATTTTCCCTAGACTCCTTCTTATTTGACTGCTTAAGTTTTGATGATTATCATAGTTAGCATTGGATGATCACTTATTATAAAGATAATTTATATATATTATTTTGTTTAATCCTCACACCAGTGCTAAGGCTTATTATACTTGCTTTTTAGAAAAGAAAATTGATGCTTAGTAAGATTTCTCCAGAGTATAAAGAATTTAAGTCACGCCATCATAATTCGAACTGCGGTCTTGGTCAACTCCAGACACTGTCCCTTGGTCTCCAAGGCCCACTCTGCTGAGTGAAGGGCAGCTGTTCCTCATTTGTTTGGAGAGATGGTGTTCCTGCTCATTTATTCCTTCATAGACTTTAATGTGACCACAACTTGTCATGGACCACATATACATCAGCACTTCATACATTACCAAGTGCATTATTTTCTCTGAGCTTCTCTCCTACCACGTCAAAAATAATGAACTGTGGAGCTTAAACTGTAGTGGATTTGCTTTATTTCCCTTCAGGCGTCTGCTATAAGAGCTTTTTGCTAATAACTACTCCAGACCATATAATTAACTCTATGAACATGAAAAATTTATGTATGAGACTGTGACAGGCACAAATACATTGCCCTTAACTTGGGTAGAGTAAATACTTAATGTTCACTTATTTTAGCTTGCACTCTTCCCATTTCTTCCTTCAGAACAATGAGCTGGTTCCAAAAATTAGGCTTAACGAAATTGGGTTTGTTTTAATTCAGTTAGCTCTACGGTGAGATGCTGTTCAGGAGCACAGCATGACGTCCTCATCAATTTATTTTCCTTTCTCTTTTTATCTCTGTCTTTTCTCTTTTCCTTCCCTTCTTTCATATAGAGGCTGGAATCGATCATTATTGTTTTCTGTTTCCGGTTCAAACTAGGGTTGGGAGAGAATATTCCAATCCTTCTGAATCGGTTGGTAAAGAGTTCAGGCCTCAAGTTGTCCCCAAGCGCACCAACCACCACAGGCCCAGCTACGGCCCTGACCCTCTATCTGTCCCCTATCCAGCAACTAAACGGACAAGCCCTGCTCCAGCACAGGGCTGACGCCAACCCTGCTTCCAGCAGAGTCTGTTCCAGCCGAAGGGGATGATGCAAACAACTCTTCACATTTCCATTCCCTTGAGTCCAGGGATTTCAAACGGAACCTTCTCAAACTAAAACATTTTTGTTTTGTGGGTCACAATATATTGGAGATACCAAGCCACAAACCATAAATCTTTAAATTCAAGTTTTGTAATCTCAAATTCCAGGGTTCTTGAGTCTCAGGGAACTTGAGTTTTTCCTTGTGTTAAGATTACATCTGAACAAAGATAGGGTATTCTTTATTTTCAATTATACGATAAACTTAGAGAATTAAGAACTATAATAAAAAAGTAGTCAAATTAAAAGGCAACTTTAAAACAGATACATTTATTTCTGAAACATCAATCCATTTCTTTTTTTTTTCTTGAGGGAGATTAGACCTGAGTTGACATCTGTCACCAATCCTCCTCTTTTTGCTGAGGAAGACTGGCCCTGAGCTAACATCTGTGCTCATCTTTCTCTACTTTATATGTGGGACGCCTGCCACAGCATGGCTTGATAAGCGGTGTGAGGTCTCCACCGGGGATCCAAACTGGCGAACCCTGGGCTGCTGAAGCGGAACGTGAGAACTTCACCGCTGCACCACCAGGCAGGCCTCTTAATCCATTTCTTTAGCTTCAAAACAAACACTATTAATGTAGTGAGGAGTTTTTCCCTTATCACCAGGAAAAGGAGAATAAAAAGCCTTCTGAATCTGATTCACTGCCTGCTGAACACAGCATGCAATTAACGTACAAATGAATAAAACAAATTATGCTGTTTATTTGTTTGTATTTCTCACTCCAGAGAAGATTTTAGGCAGGTTATTGTTTATTACTGGGGAGAATGCCTAGGAACGATGTGTTTGAGTCTGTTCAGCCTGTTTAGAATGTGAGCTCTGGGAGGAAGGGGCCATATTTCGGGGGTGGGGGACATGCATATGCTAGTCGGTGCCCAAGAGGTAGGTTTTCCATTTTCACCTCGGAGGATGGAGAGTATTTGGGGGTGACCAGCAAAACAGGGCGGGAGAAGCAAAAATTCAGACCAAAGAAATCTTTTTGCTTAATATTCAAGAGCTGTGTGAACTTTATAGGTTATTTATCTTTCAATGAGCCATGGCACCCTCCCACGCCCCCTTAATTGACTCTGTCTGTTTCTGTCTCTTTCTTGAGCAGGTGTTGGGCATATCATGTTAGATGCAGACATGGTTGTCCTTCTGACTCAGTGGAATAATGGCATACCCTTCTGGTGGAGGGTGAGGCCCTTTGAAGGAGGGGGGAATTCTTATGATCAATCATCAAAGAGGCCAAGCCTCAGAACTCAGATAACTAACCTTGGACAGGAGAGAGCAGGGGCACCTCTCTGCTCTGGGTCTCCCCTCTGGGTCTAGAATTAGAGGGGAGCAGAGGGCCGGACCTGGGCATAGGACATGACGGGCTCTCAAAGCCTCAGAGCGTAAACATACAACCCAATCCTATTTAGTTGTATGCTAGTCTCTTGGTTTCTTTTTTCTTTATTTTTAGTTTTCATCTCTTAGCTAGTATTAGTGTAGTCCATGGACCAGATCAGAATCACCCAGAATCACCCCAGATGTACCCAAGCAGAATCTTTGGGATTGGGACTTTGTTATCTGATATGAAATGAGCCCTCTAACTTGAGATTGACTGCCCTGATCGTTAGTGAAGGCTTGTTTAAATATCCCCGTCTTCTCAGCTGTGCTGAGCAGATTTTAGGTACATCTGGGGTTACACACGTGGCAAAAATGTTAAGAGGGAGCACCAAGTGTCGAAGCCCCATGGGTAAGGGGGGAGCTGTCGATGGCAGCTAGCAGTAGTTTCTGGAGGAGAAAGCGGCTCTCGGCAGGGAGGGAGAGAGCGCAGCAGAGAAGAATCAGGGCCAGGAAGCTCAGTGGTCCTTTTCTAGGAGGTAAATTTCCCTCCTTTTCCAACCTTAGAGAACAGAGTTTGACTTTATTGAGGGAAATGGTCCTTTTCTTTACGATCCTAATATTATTTTGTGATTCGAATACGTGGCTCCTTTAAGAAGATAACCAGAGAAAGCCAAACTCAAGGTACACTGACACAGATCTCTCTAATAAAAAGAAGCTTCGGGTGGGTGTCTCTGGTCAAGATAAGCACCGATGAAAGAAGTGAAAGGAGGCAAGGAGCTGAGTTCCTCGGAAAGGGTTTCCTCAGGCCATTCTAGGAAGACGAGTCTGATCCACTGACCACCAACGATCAGGGGGATTCAAGACTGTTAGCAAATTATTGGGAAGGGAAGTAACAACGTGGTCTCTCAGCTGGGACATTAACTGTCAAAAAACATGGAGAAGAAGCTGAACATGTTGAAGGAGCTCACACTCCAGTAAGAAGAGGCAGTGGGCACTTTTCCACTTACAAGTTCTTCGTTTTCTTTGACTTGGTATTTCTTGATTTATATGTTTAAGCAAATTAGCCATTATGGTGCTACTACAAATAAGTAGCCTTTTTGTATAGTCACTGGTGATTTTCGCCTGGGCTTACTAAATTCCCCAAGCCTAACGATGCTGGTACCTGACCCCTGGTGCTTTTGATGCTGTCAGAACAGCATCGAAGTCAATCAGCCAAGGGAGCCCAGGAGGGAAGTTCTCAGGCAGAGGAAGAGCCAAATGGGGCCTTCCCAGAAGCCCCATATCCGCCTGCGAGCTGAGGACACCAAAAGCTCCCTGATCTGGGAGGTCAGTTCATTGAAGGAAGTTTCTCTGTAGCAGACAAGCTGGCTCTACACCCGCTCCTCTGACCTCAAGTCCCTGGGGAGACTTCATGGGGTTGTCATAAACTCTCTCATGCCGCCTCATCTGCTTATAGCCGTCATGTAGGGGATCCCTGGCCAGAAGCTGAGCTGTTCCAGGACCCATGCTCAGAGTGGGCCAGCAGCATCAGCATACCCGGGGAGCCATTAGGACTGCAGAATCTGGGGCCACTCCTCAGGCTACTGAATCAGAACCTGCATTTTAACAAGAATCCTTAGGTGATTCATGAAAGTTTAAGAAGCATTTGCCTAGGGTACAGAGAAGATGTTTCCAAGCTGTGGCAGTTAGAGAGCTCCGTACGTGGAGCCCATTTTATGCAGGAAGATCTAAGTTCACAGCCTGAAGGTAGAGACTGAATGAAGAGGGTGAGGTACGGGGAGGCTAACGCAACTCTCTAACAATGAAGGGGCCTGTGAAAATCAGGCTGCGTAGATGAGTTTTCTTCCTTAATGGTAGGTGAACTGCACTGGCCCAAATACTCAATGATTTATCTCTGGGAGAAGCACCTGCGTGTCTGCTGCCACGGCTCCCACGCGGGAGATCGGGAGGAGCGCCCCTTGCACACCTTGGGGTGTCGGGAACATCTGGAAGAGAACTGAGCCTGGAGGCTAAGGCCCCTGGACTCCTCCAGAAGTCCCTAGTAGTGTCAATCAGTCCCAGGGTCGCTTGGCCTGGTTGTTCATCAGAAACACCCGGGAGCTCTGGAGGCTCCAACCCCCCAGCCCCGCCTCAGACCAGTGAAACGGGAACCTCTGGGCACAGGGATCTGAGCAGAGGTGTTTTTAGAAAGCTCTCAGGTGTGTAGGTCAGGCTAACTAGGAACTGGGAAATGACCAGCGTGTCACAGAGACCACAGGGGCGAGGGGAGGCAGCATTTAGATGCGCTCCTGGGCAACCCCAGGGGACGGAGGTCTGCAGTGTAGAAACACTTAGAGCTGGGGAGACTGAGGCACAGCGCAGTACAGGCAGACATGGGGCTGTCCACGAGGAGACCTGCTGTGAACAGCTCAGCGTCTTCTGGCGCTTTCCCTTGGGTTGAGAGGATGGGCGATGCGGCTTACGGTCATCAGCTTTTCCAGCTGAACATTTTAATTCCTTTTGGGTCTCCCGAAACCTGAAGTTCAGTACCACCTGTGGTGTTGGCAGCGTAAAGGAAAAAAGAAATGTAGCTGTAGAAGGAAGTTCGGCTTCACCCGCATTCACACTTTCTGTGAATTCATGTGTTTGTTTGGAAAAGGGCACTATTGAGGGGCTCTCCAGGCATTCCAGGTGGTACCCCTAGAGACGTTGAGGGCAGCCGGGCTCAGCAGGGAGCATGGGGGACGTGGTGGGTCAGGGAGCAGCTGCCAGGGCAGCTTTGCTGTGGGTGTGGGACAGAACCTTCCTGACGCACTCGGTGGTGTTTTTCAGGTTGATGGTTGTGACCCACTAGTTTGTCATGAAATCTATTTTAAAGGTCACGTCCAGTATTTTTAAGCAGGATAAAATGGCACAGAATGGACTAGAATAGAAAACATCAGAGCCCAGCGTCCATCCCGCACGTAAGGACAATCACTGTTTTGTGAAACTGTTTCATGGTATGTGTGTATAAGTGTGTCTGCACTGGTTTACAAGGGAAAACGTATTTCCTTCTGTGGTTATGGTCAAAGCACTTGAGAACCACTGGATTACATTTCTTTGCAGCAGAATAAATCATACATTTTATTGGACACAGTCTGTGGGTGCAGCACTGTGTGGCATTGTGAGACAGGCCACCGGGAAGATGGGGCACAATCTCAGCCTGACAAAGCTTAGGGGATGTGTGGGCTTTGGGAACGACAAGCATAAGAGGAGTGAAGGTATGCCAGCATGTGAACTGGAGCTCAGCGCTGTGAGTCAAGCCTCGACTACAGGACAAATTCAAAGACGGTGTGGTCAAGGCAGTGAGAACTGAGCTTACCGCCATAGCTTACCCTTCGTGCCCACCCCAAACTTGGTCTGCGGTCTGATGGGTTTATGTGCCTGAAAAGAGCTTGACCCATTGTCTAGATCTCTTTTTTATTTTATGTTTCCTTCATTGAGAGTTGACAACTTTCTACCAGATTTCAACCCTATGCATTTTCCATGAATGTAGGTATGTTACTCTAAGAGAAACTAACCCAAGTATGTTAAATATATATCTATAAAAAAATAGCAACTTTACATTACAAAAGAAGTTTTGTATTCCTTGTACATTGTCGAGTCAATAAGTGCATTTCAAATGGTTAAAGGGTGGAAGGTCTCTTTTCATTGATTGCCATTTGATAAAATCAAGATTTCTCTAATTACTCACCTATATTTGGGATGGGGGAGTGTGAGGTATCGGGGGGGTCTAATACTCTCCATAAGAAACAGCAATGACAAAAGTGAGATATCCTACTAGTACGTGTCAGCAAAGTGCTGCTGCTATCTTGGCAGCAAAGATGGCCAATAAAAAGTAGCAATAAAGGTCTGGGCAGACACCCAAATTCTACACCTCATTTCCTTGCCTCACACGCACTGACCTGGCTTCTCAGCTGACATCATTGCAGCCTCACTGAGGATGCAGGTGGTAATTCTGCCTGCAGAGTCCCTCATTGGTTGTTTGTCTCTGATGGCCCTGTCGAGGTGGCAGGGAGGGCACACAGGCTGGCAATGGGAGGGAGGCACCTGCAACTCTCAGGAAAGGAGATTCCTGTAGAGAATGGCGGATTGTGGTGGTTTTCAAAGGCATCATATTCTGAAAGAGGGGTTATGCGGGTTTGGTGTCTAATAGAGCATTTTTTCTCCCTTTCAGAAGGAATTCTGAATCCCTGCTAAGAACTTCAGGGATTTTAGTCTTTTCGCTTATCCAGAACCAGTTGCCATCGGATTTTTCCTTTTACTTGAGCTGAATGCTTCTTGAGATGGACGTTTCCACTGGGCCCCAGTGAAGGATGGTGCGGAGTCATGCTGACTTCTGGGCAACAAGACATGTACAATTTTTCTGTCGATCCCTCAGAAATGCTTCTGTTTCTAATATTGAGAAATAATGCCTCCCCTAATTTCCGCTGGACACAAGCCATGATACTACACAGCACTTTAACTGCAGAAATTGTTTTTACATCCATAATCATACTTGATGTTTATGATAGCCTTGAGAGAAAAGCGGAGCAATACGACCTCCCATCACAGATGAGAGAACAGAGACAGAGACTGGAGAGGAGTTCCCCTCACCTTACTAGGGAGCGGAAGAGGCACGCCATGAACTAGCATCACTTCTTTTGAGGACCCCGAGCAGAGGGAGGACAGGCAGTCATGAAAGCAGGGGTGAGCCTCCTTATCCCCGGAGGGCCTGAGTTCCCTACCCTCTGCCGGACCCAGTCAGTCACAGGGTCCAAAGACAGGCAAACGCATCCACCCAGGGCCCCCGCCACTGGTTCTGGGACCCACAGTAGGACATGCTCAGGTGCCCGCCTGAGTAGATGGTCAGTAGACGAGGGGCACAGGTGTTTCTGTAGCTGAAATGGGCTGGCCTTGAGGCCGGATTGGAGTAGGCAGAGCTGAGAGGAGAGGCCACAGTGCCACAGGCCCTGCAGCCGCAGAGATGAAGCTCAATCCTGGCTCTGCCACTTGTTACCCGCGAGGCTTTGGGCAGACCGCATCACCTCTCCGAGCCTCAACTCTTCTTCTCAAACTGGGGTGAGAGTCACCATTCAGGGTTGTTGTGAAGATCAGAAATGTGCACATGGTAGGTGCTTAAATCATTGGGGGGAGGATGTTATTACTATTACCTTGGGCCCCAACTGGGGAACACTGCTCTTGGGATAAACCCTGTGGCTATAAACATTATTATGAGAGGTAAATAAGACAGTCCTTATATTCTAGGATGTTAAAAAAGAGCGGTTATGGAGCAAAACATTCTTAAATATTTGCCAAAATAGAGATGACCCATGCAGATACCTGGGCTATGGTATTGAGGCCCACTCTCCATGGGCAAAGCTTACGGTCATTGAGGGTAGACCAGCCCGCCTGGGCCATCACAGCCCTGCACTTCAAGCCTGAGCAAGGTTCCGCCCCCTTTCCCACCTGAGCTGCCTCCCTGCCCCTCAGCATGCCTCCTGCGGGGAATAATTTTCCCCTTCTGGGAGTTCTCCGTATTTTGATTACATCTTCTCGGAGGCATGTGTTACAAGTTTTGATGCTGTGGTGGTGGCGCCACAGTCAGGCGACTCAGGAGTGTCCGACCCTGCCCGCGGCACGGCCCGTTCATCCCATGACGCCATGAGGGGCCAAGGAGATCGAAGATCAGGACGAGGCCTCACTGCAATGACAGCAAGCAGACTGCTCGCTCCACTGCTAGCAGGGGATTCGCTGGCAGTCCCAGAGCAGAATCCTGGGGACAAGGACAGAGATCGAAAGGGTCTGCTTTCTCCTCCTTAAGTTAACCTCAAAATTTGCCACACTCTGGAAGGCTTAAAGAAATGGGAGGAAGTGGAAATGCCAACAAAATATGAGTTGATTGGCTTCCCAAGAGAAAGTGGGCCACTGCTTTTAAACTCAAAAGGGAGAAAAGAGACTTCTGTGCCCACGTGCAAAAGCTTCGAACACACAGCCATCCTGCCCACCAGCAAACTGGCAGACTTGACCCAATTCGCGTGTCCTGGAACTTGATCAGTCAGATTTGGGCCTCCCTCCCTGGGGGCAGGCAGTGAGGGGAGGCGTGCAGAGAGAGGACCTTCCCCCATCGCTGGAGGCAGCAGCACTGTCACCTAGTGGCTTGCGCCATCACTGCTGGTGTTCATATCATCTTCCTGACCAGATTACAAGCCTCCCAAGAATAGGATCTGCTGTTAGTTCATACTGCACAGTGTTTGGAACAGAGAAACAGACCACACCTCAAATGTGGATCAGGATAGAGGAAGAAAACTAGCATTTATGAAACACATGCTATGATGCTGTGCCAGGCACTCAGCTCTATCACTGTATTTAGTTCTCATGACAGTCCTTTGAGGTAGGCATTGCTGTCCCTTTTGCACACGTGAGGCTGGGTACTTACCTAAGTTTACACTAAGTGGGGAGTGTAGAGTTTGAACTCAGATCTGTCTAATTCCAAGGCTTTGCTCTTTCCACTCACCATGCTGTCCTAGAAGCTCCCAGATCAGGGTGAGCTGTACCAGTGACCAGGACCACACGGACGTGCCCTAGGACCTAGCACAATGGCGAGAGCGCTATGGATGTGCTATGGCTCCACGAGGTGGACTTCGTCAGAAGAGAAGTCAGGGGTCCTCTGGTGCCTGTAGGCTCCCAGGGGAGGAGGGAGGTGAAGGGGAAGAAGGAACGTGAAATAGAAGGAAGGGTGAGGGAATGAGAAAAAAGGAGGACTGAGGGGAGGAACGACCAAGACAGGACAAAAGAAGAAAGGTGGGGAGAAAGAGGGTGAAAGCGAGTCAAACTGAGTCCTCAGCTCCCTGAGTCCAGTCAGAAGCTCTTGTCTCTCTTGGTAGATGGCTCTAAAGCCAGCACCCTGCTCGTCAAAGTGGCAATGTCCCCTCCCTACAACCTCCAGCCTCAGTGTCCCCAGATGATGATTCATTTCCAACTAATTTCTCTATATATAACAAAACTTTCATTCTAGAGGAGGAGTTTTGATGTCTTAAAGAAGAAGTAAACAATTTGAATAATTTCTGTGCATTTTAATGCCATGTGAAACAGTTAGTGAGATTGGCAGCAAAGGCAAAAAAATGAGACAATACTGGTGATAGTAATAGTGGTAACGTAAGACACTGATTTTTACTTGCCTACCGATTCTGTCACACTGCAATACCTTCTCCCTGGTGCTTATGCCTAGTCCTTCCAGTCAGTGGCCATAAACATATACTCTAATCTAATCTGCATTTACCGCAAAAACTTTCTGTTTCAAAATTATGGTCCTTGGATATCATCGTGTGAAACTTGCTTATAGCTCTGGTTGTGACTGATTTGCTATGTATCGACTCACCAAACCCCACAAGTGGTTCGGCTAACTGGGCTCCCCAGGGGTGTGTCCTTCCTTCCTTCCTTCCTTCCTTCCCATTCCTTGTATTTCTTTTTCAAGGTAGAGCACTCTTCAAAAGAGAGAAAAGTCTCTGAGAGAAGAGGACTCTCCTAGAATCTCCAAAAAGCACCACCAGGTTTAGCACTGGAAATTTACCAGGATCACATATGTACAAATAAATTATTCTCATTTTTTCATTACTATAAACATCAGCAACCAAATTTGCTTAATCTGTGCCATCCTGAACATGTAAAATCTATGGATCATCAGAATTAAGCCCCAAATTGTCTTCAAGTTGCTGTCATCTGTAGATGAGCTTAAAAGAATTTTGGTTGTCACTCCCTACCGATTATGAAAGTAATTAAATAATAGCCAAGATCTTAGCACTATGGTTAGCAGTATTGTTACTCTTAAAGATGTCCTAGATAACAAAAATTAAATTAGACAAATAATTACAGTTCCTTGGTTTGTAACCAATGTTTCTGATATTTTACCCCTAAGTAGATAATCACAATCAGTCTCATAAAAATGACATCTCACAGCAAAATGTAAGATGCACAATGTTGGCCAAAAGGATGTCAAGCAATTATTTCCATATCTGTGTAATGCAAAAAACCCACTTTATGGCATTCCACTTTAACAGATCATATTCTGTTCTGTGAAAAGGCATTTGTGCTCCTTTCTGATCTAATAAAAATTCTGATTCATTAGCTAATGTTTTATAATAGGCTCATGTTATAAAATATCAAACAACAGGTGAAATGCTGAAAGTGAAGGAAAAATGGAAGCCCTCCCTTGAGGTGTCTTGATGTTAGCTGAAAATGACGCCTTCCAAAGCCTGGAGATCCTAGCTCGGTTATTCCTTAACTGGAGGCCCAGAAAAGTCTGGATATTCACAGATTAATGTTCTATTTTTAACAGAAGTTTCAAGGATGTACTATGTGCTAGCCAATGGGCTAGAGGTAAATAGAGCTGTAGCCCTCCACTGCAAGGAACTCCCAGTCTAGGGAAAACAAGACATGGAATAAATAATGTAATCCTACACAAGGATGATGCAGGAGTCAGGTGGTAAGTGCTGCAATGCACGCGTGTCTAAGTGGTGATGCAAAGCCTCTCTCCTTGGATGGAGGCAAGGGTGCAGATGAAGCAATGAAAGAGGTGAGGAGAAGAGGCGGGCCAACTCCCAGAGAGGAGGAGGAGGGAGCTGGAGCAGGCTCTTGAGGTAGGAGGAAGAGTTTTCCAGGTGAAAGAAGAATAAAAGGAAGAGCATTCCGGGAGGAAAGAACAGCCAGGGGAAAGCCACCAAGGGTGGAAAGAGCAGTGTGTTTGAGAATCTACCAGCTCCTGAAGAGGGCTGTCGAGTGCAGAGGAGGGAGCTCCTGGAGTTGTGTCTGTCGTGGAGCCTTGGGGTTTCCTCCTGTGAGCAGGGAGTCATGTGATCAATGTGCTCCTGGAAGCAGAATTCAGCGATTCAGCAGCAGGCTCCAGCATGGATTTGGAGGAGGGGGCAAGGCTGAGTCGGTCAGGGAAATGATCAGGAGGAAAGTGTAAGATCTTAGAACTGGGAGAAGAGCGTCTGGAAGTTGGGGGACACCAGATGGACTTCCAGGTTCAGGTGTAGAAGTTCATGGGATCCACAGCGAGTTCCATGGTGTGGTGGGGAGGGTCCCCAGGCTCAGGAGTGCAGGCGTTGATATCAACCCTGATATCAGTTTCCCTACATTAAACCCAGCATATATGGGGTTAAAACCAAAACACTCATTCCCTGCTTACTCCCTGGCTTCCTGGCTCCAGAATCCACTATCTTCCGTGGAGACCGAGACACCAAGGACAAGCACCTAGATTCATTATCTCCTTCCCGCAAAGAGATAGAGGCTGGTGGGAAAGCTGCTGACCAGCAAGGTCACAGGCTCCCTCCTCTCTGCAAGTAGTCTCAAGGCCAAAGACAGTCTGGTGGGAAAGCTCTGACCAGCAAGGCCACATGCTCCCCCTCCCCTACCTAAAACCCCAAATAAAAACTCTTCCTTTTAGCTTTTCGGGGAGTTTGGGATTTCAGTGTTAGCTGCCCTCTCTCCTTGCTCAGCACTGTGCAATAATAAAATTCCTGCTTTCTTCCACTACACCTGGTGTCAGAGATTGGCTTGCTGCACAACAGGTGAGCAAACTCACTTAAAGTTGGATATCAATTTGGCACCCCAGGTGGGACAATGTCCCAGGTAGACATCTTGCTTGTGGCATCCCGGCCTCTGGCTAAAGGCCTCTCTTGGAAGCTGTCCTGCAGCTGCCTGAGCCCCTCATCTCAGGGACAGCCCCAAGCAACTGGCTGCTAGCCAGACATCGTTGGCCCATGGTGCTTTTGCTTTGGTGATGGAAGAAACTAGGTTTAGGACTTAGGAAGACATCTCTTGTAAGTAGCTGGTAGTTTTTGTCTTTGTCCTTGTGCTACCTTTTCCAACAGGACTGGCTGGAAATAATGGGTACCTGGCAGCCCTGTGGGCTCCATTTGTTTTGAAGTTGAGATGCCCTGGCCAAATTTTGGTAAGTCTCTCAGGTGTGCACAACCGGGGTCCCTTGTCCTTGCTCATTTGGGAATATCTGTATAGCGGATCTTCATTTGTTGGGCGCCCACCGAGTGTAGGACACAGACTAAGGTGGGACTGGAAGCACTTTAGTTTTTGGTTTTGGTCTTTGTTTTGGCTTCCGTTTGTGGCCAAGGGTTTTTGGGAATGCGTGCTTCTTTGGTATTTGTTGTTGTTTGTCTGTTTGTCTTTCCTTTAAAAAGTGTTAACATGGGAGGTGCCACATCTATTCCACCTAACAGCTGCTTGGGAAAAATTTTGGCTGATTGGTCGACCTATAGTTATAAGCCAATGTCTAAAGACGGATGATTTTCTTTTGTAACACCACATGGTCACAATATTCTTTAGACTCCAGAGAAAAAAATGGCCAAACAATATATCCTTAAGTTGGCAAACTTTTTAGAGAGCTCTCATGATAAACAGCTGTTTTATTGGTACCTATAAAACTACCAAATTAAAAGGAAAATACAATGGCTAGTCTTAAGAACTTAAACTTGGGGTCTCAGCTTCTTCTCATGGTCTTACAGACGCTAATGAAAACATTAAGTTAACAAAAAGAAATTAGAAAAGGAAGAGTCACAGGACTCATCCCAACAGGATGAAAATCTTTAACTAGCTATTAAAAGAAAAATGGGATAAATAGAACAGATATAAATAAAGTTAAAACAAAGGTTTTAATAAAACACTGCCTAAGGTTGGATAGGCTAAAGGGACCCCCTATTGGCCCCCCAACATTAAAGAACATCAGACAAACCTGTTCTATTCACCCCAGTTTGAAAAATTTAAAAGGTCGGGAGGCAGAAATTAGAGTGAGAAACCTGACCAACAATTGTTTGGGGCAACAGTTAGGCTACTAAGAGTAATAAGACTATAAAGATTAAAGTGTTTGAGCTAATATTGTATGAAGAGGTTATGTCAACTTTACCTGGATGTTTGCTTTGGGAATAAATGTTATGTCTAACTGGGAATGCTTCCCCTACACAATACTGTAATACCAAAAGTTGTTAATGGAATTCTAGCGTAAGTTATAATTAAAAGTATAAGAGTTAGTAAGATAAAGTTTTGTAAAAATTGATATACTTAAATGGGCCAATTTCAGTTCACCCAAACTGATGTATGCAATTGGAAAAGTCAGCTGCAACAATGGGGAGACTGTTTTAATCTTTTTTTTAATTAAGATTTTATTATTTTTTTCCTTTTTCTCCCCAAAGCCCCCCAGTACACAGTTGTATATTCTTTGTTGTGGGTCCTTCGGGTTGTGGCATGTGGGACGCTGCCTCAGCGTGGTTTGATGAGCAGTGCCATGTCCACGCCCAGGATTCGAACCAACGAAACACTGGGCCACCTGCAGCAGAGCGTGCAAACTTAACCACTCGGCCACAGGGCCAGCCCCTACTGTTTTAATCTTTTGAGGCCTATAAATAAAATTAGAAATACTTCGCTGCCTCTTTAAGAGAAAATAATTAAATAATTAAACATACCAGCAGCTGAAGCCAAATCTGCTGCTTTTGTCTACTGTCTTGCTGAGCTTCCCAGCAAGCTGAGCTTCTCTTCAATTCCCCCAAAATTCCTGATCTAAAATTGAACAAGTAAAAATAAGTCAACTTTTGAGATAATTTGGAATTGTAATGGCCATTCTAGAAACCTGTTTCAGAAGAGGATTCAAAATCTCTCATACTGGAATGGAGTCTTTAATATGCAAAAACTTCTAAGAGACAAAGTTATTGAACATGATATAAAATGATCTATGATGAAGGAAAGCCTGTTTAAGTTTGCTGGTTTGATTTAAAATAGACATGTCCTCAAAGTTATCAGCATTGGCTGTGATGCAGACAGACAGCCTGGGTTTACTGGTCAAATGAGCTCATGCCATCTCTGCTACAGAATTTATCAGCAAAACTAATAACTCAGTATAATAGTTAATTTTGTTTAACATCTCGTGAGGTTTTTGTAGATGATCTAAATATAATTGTTAATAACAGATTAAATAAATGTAAAAAGATAAACGTTTTTGGAAAAAGTTCTTAACAATAATTGTATATAATATGATGTATGTACTTAAAACAACTGAAGATGATAGTTAACTGCTGTAACGTCACATGAAGTTTTTAAGAATAATTGTTAAAACTGGATAAGAGTTGGGGCTGACCCCATGGCCGAGTGGTTAAGTTCACGCACTCCACTGCAGGCAGCCCAGTGTTTTCTTGGTTCGAATCCTGGGCGCGGACATGGTACTGCTCATCAAACCACGCTGAGGCAGCGTCCCACATGCCACAACTAGAAGGACCCACATCGAAGAATATACAACTATGTACTGGGGGGCTTTGGGGAGAAAAAGGAAAAAAATTCAAAAAAATCTTAAAAAAAAACTGGATAAGAGTTTTAAGTACAATAATTATGTTTTATAGTCTGCATACTTAAAAAACAGCTTCTAAAATCTTTTTAAAAACTTAAACTTTATAGCTTTATTAAGGTAAGTTAAATAATAACAGTTTGTTGGGTCTCTAGGTCATTTCCACATAAGATAAAATATTAAAGGTTAACTACTAAGCATATATTTGTCTGCCTTTGGTTTCTTATATCAAAGAGACTGAAAAGTGCTTAGACTTATTGATAAACATGTTTTATATATGCTGAAGAATTTTCTATAAGAAAACATATATTTATAAAAGGTCTGTATACAAGAAAAATAAAATGTATGTTTTCAGTAAAAAGATAAAAAGTAGAAATATTTTTGTTTCTTGAGTTAAGAAAAATAAATTTGTTCTAAAGTACTGGTACAAATTCTGAATGTGAAAAAAAACAACAAAAGGTTTGTGAAAGTAAAACCCTGTAAAATTTTGTGCATAGTCAAGTTAGCTAAAAGTAAATCCAATGAAGTAAATAAATTTATATGTCAAAAGTCAACTGGTACAAAATTAAAACTTGGTCTCCTCTTTCTTAAAAGGATAATTTTCCTAAACTTTTAATCGGCTCTTGATAAAAAGATTATAAAATTTTTTTAAACTATTTTAACTCTGTTTCCCCTTGACTGTTTCTCTTGTCACTTTGAATGGATACCTGAACATGGTTTCACAGTGAGCTTTGTTTCCTATCTGAACAAATGTTTTAAAGCTTTTGATATTTTTGACAAGCTTCCCCCCCTCCCCACACACGCAAATATTCAAATCCTGAATAAAAGCTCCCTGCCCTGGAAGAGGAGAGAGAGTTTCTCTGGAGATTTTCAGAGGGCCCCTAAGACTTCTCGGAGAGATTTGCTCTCTTCCTCTAAGAAAAAATGCTGAATTAATTAGGCTTGTTTGGCATGTTAGACTACATGAAAAGCATTGTCAAATAAATAATGATAAATTTTCTTAAATAACATTATGTAAACGAGTGTTATTAATATAAGTATTTAAAAAATTATCTAGAATTCTGATCTGTCCTGTCAGCCATAATTCTGGTTATTATCTCAAAATGTTGTATAGCACAGAGATGATCAAATGCCTTCATTAATTACCATTTTTGAATGTTTTGTTATTTGCAGACAGTTGCTATTTTACTTTGATGTTTTTGCAAATGTGTTTCATCTTCAGAGAAATTCATAGGAAAGACTCTAACACTCAAGAATACAGGTTTCTAATAAACTTTGAGATTATAAAGGTAAACTAGATAAAAATTACAGAACTCTAACAGAAAAACTGATGACCTCACAAACTGCTGATAGAAGATTAAGATCAAGAACCAATTACACAGGACAGAATAAACTAATGAAGTTTATTATAATTTTCATGGCTTTTTGATTGAGATATTGCTGAGTTTTGATGTTTTGTTTTTTTCCAGTTTTAAGAAAATCTTTTTCTCTATTCTCTTAAGGAACTATGATTTATAGCAATTTATAAACATAATTCAAACATTTATCTTTTTCTCCCTACCTGAGCCCTCCAAAATATAAAAACTCCTGATGAGTAAATATTCTTATTCTTATGACAATATTGTTTACATAAGTCCAATAAGAATCTGTTCTTCTTATAACAAGACACAATTAAAAACACTGGTTATATTACCAAGGCTTTGATTAGAATGTCATATTTGAGAAAAACATACAGACTCGGATATGACAAAACAGCTTTTGAGAAACAAAGGTTGACATTCTAGAATAAAGCCACTTAGAAATATTGGCCTGGTACCTTGCTTATGGGTTTCCAGTTACCTGGTAAGGTTGAGCAAAGACTGTTGCTCCTTCTGGCAGGTACAAAGAGCCTCAATATTTTGAGAACCTCATGAAGAGAGGAATTCACCCAAATCTGTAGGTACTGCAGGCAGAATCTGATGACAAGTTCTTGGTCTGGCTTTCCTGGCCTTGAGAGGCCTTTAAAGTTCAACCTGAGATTGCTTATGAGGTTCCAGCAAAGCAGATTAAAAAGAGCCTATATAATCAATTACTATTCTTGCTGTACTTATGTAAATAATTATGCCAAATTTATTAAAACTAGAATTATTTTGCAAACCAGTTAGTCTTAATTTGACTACGTCTGGTAAAATTGAGGGTGATTTTAGAAAAAAAGATTATGTTTCAATAGAAACTATAATACATATTTGTAGATTTTGGTTCTGTCAATTGTCTTTAAGGTTTTTGTTCTGTCTGTTAGCTGGACTAGATCCTAAGTCTTTTAGTCTCCTGAAACATCTGGCTACAAACCTTCAAATAACATTTTCAGGGTTTTTTCCCCATCATTTTCATTTGGAGTTATTAAAAACTAAATCTGCCCTTTTTCTTGAAGCCTTGCAAATTAAAGCTGGAGGACTTAATATAAACTTAAGAGAGATTCATGTCTACTGCTGTGTAAGCCACTCAGAAAGCTACCTGAGTGCCCGATGACACCATCAGAGACATTTCACACTGCAAAAGGTGCTTCGACCCTGACTTCTAGGAATCTTGATTGGCTTCCCCCTGGGCTCAGAAACTGGTTTGTAATTTGCTCCAACCATTAACCCTGTTTTTCTCTTTTTGCTTCTCTAGAAAAACTTCTTATTAAATATCTGGTTACTTACTCACATGATACAAGCCTAACTTTGGGAGCCCACCAGCCTCATCGCCTTATTAAAAGACTGGTTCAATGAGATGAAAAATCTATGCCCCATTTCAGCAGGAAGTAGCTAGGTTTGTCACTGAGCCAAATCCCTCAAGATTGAGGGATGGACATAAAATAGGGGGGAATTGATATCGACCCTGATATCAGTTTCGCCTACACTAAACCCAGCATATATGAAGTTAAAACCAAAACACTCATTCCCTGCTTACTCCCTGGCTCCCTGGCTCCAGAATCCACTATCCTCCATGGAGACAGACACTGCCAAGGACAAGCACCTGGATTCATTATCTCCTCCCGGCAAAGAGATACAGGCTGGTGGGAAAGCTGCTGACCAGCAAGGTCACAGGCTCCCTCCTCTCTGCTAGTCTCAAGGCCAAAGATAGGCTGGTGGGAAAGCTCTGACCAGCAAGGGTATACGCTCCCTCTCCCCTACCTAAAACCCCAAATAAAAACCCTTCCTTTTAGCTTTTCTGGGAGTTTGGGATTTCAGCATTAGCTGCCCTCTTTCCTTGCTCAGTGCTGTGCAATAATAAAATTCCTACTTTCTTCCATTACCCCTGATGTCAGAGATTGGCTTGCTTCACAACGTGTGAGCAAACTCACTTCAGGTTTGATATCACAGTGGAGTTGTGAAGAAAGAGGCCAGAATGGGAAACTAGGAACCATGATTTCTGTTGAGGGTTGACTTCCATTTATATGAGGAAAAAGCCAAAGTTATTGAAAAAAAATCCATAGGAAAATTGAGGATTAAACTAACATTTATTGGGCAGCTTTTAGATGCTGGGCACAGTGCCAGGCAACCTCATAGACCTTTTCTCTCCTACTCCTCACAATTGCCATGACGTCTAGGAGCTGTCGTTCCTTCCCAGACGCAGAACCAGAGGCTCAGATAAACTGACTTGTCTGAAGCCTCACAATTCACAATGGTGAAGCCGTTTGTCTGACAGGTCTGTGTGACTCTGAATCTAGGCTGCAAGGGACACTTAAGGGGAGGAGAAGCCTCTCCCTGGGCCCGGTGTGAGGAGCCCACAGCATCATTCTGTGAACACATCATTCGTTTGTCACAAAGCTGGGAGCCGGGCATTCGCTGGTCAGCAAAGTGACTTGTCCATGGTGTCGCTCGTCCTCTTGGCTCTGCGTCTCTATTTCCCTGACCTTGTGCTGCCACAATTGGGAATGTCTTTCTCTTCTAAAGTAAAGAGAGGAACACACTCACTACACCAAAATAAATTCCAGAGGGATCAAGGACTTAAATGTAAAAATGTGAAACCTTAAAGGTTTAGAAGAAAATTGGGTATTTAAAAAAAGGATCCGAAAGGGTTTTCGAAGCATGATCCAAACTCCAAAGCCTGATACATTTGGCTACCTGAAAACCAAACATTTCTGGAAAAGCATAATTTGCCTCCCACCTGATATACAAAAAGATAATTTTCTTAATACATAATAAAGAGCTCTAACACATCAATACGAAAAGGCCAACAACCCAATTGAAAAACGAGCATATTCACAGAAATCTGAGAGAAAAAAACAAGTGAGTTTTAAATATGTAAAGGATGCCAATTAAAACTTCATTGTGATACCACTTTTCACCTATCAGATTAGCAAAGATCAAAAAGTTTGATACCACTATTCATTACTAGGGTATGGGCAAAAGGCATTCGCAAACACTATCAGGAGGAGTGGGTTTTGAAGCTAGCTTATCACAGAGTAATTTGGCAACATGCATGGAAATTTTAAATGGACATTCCTTCTGGCCATGCAATTTTACTGCTAGAAGTTTCTCCTATGAATATACTTACACTTGTATATAAAAATGCATGCATCATGGTGTTCAGTGCAGTTGCGTGTGTGTGTGCACTCACGCAGAAAGGAATTAGGAACAATTTAAATATTCATTGATCGAGACCCTCAAAGTCAATTATAGTGTAGCTACACAAAGAATGTTCTACTAAAATGAAGGAGGCAGGTACATGCTGAAGTGACCTGATTTCCGAGAGATATTTTTAAAGAGAAAAAGCAAGATGAAGAACAATGTGCATGTTGTGTCACTGTGTGTTGTGTGCATGTGCACACCGGCGTGTGCAGACTGTCAGCAGGCAGAGAAAGCTGGTCACAGTCCGGGCTGGAGGAACTAGTCACAGGTGGGGGAGGGAGATTCCTTGGCTCTCTGCACCCTTTTACACCGTTTGAAAACGTTCAACTGTCTGCACTTATTTCCTCTTTCAGAATAAAGGGAGTAAAGAGGGCCAGAGCGGGGAGCCAGGCTGCCTAAGAGGGCTAGGACTGCAGGAACGCGACCCGGCGGCCGGCACCTCCTTGCCGCTCATCCCAGGCCAGCTTCCAGGCTCCCTGAGGCTTTACACTCATAAGGCAACCCCACAAAGGGTGGGCTAAGGGACCGAGGAAAAGACCAGAAGGGATTTCAAGACCTGTTTTACATTTAGGCCTCTCACCGGACTTGGTTATGGAAACTAAGAAAAGGACAATTAATCATAAAATCCGGGGGGCAAAACGGCTCTCCCCAGGGGAAGTCGCCAACCATATGCAGTACTTGTCATGTTCCTCAACCTCAGGACGAAGCAGTTTTCATAAAGATCAAACACAGCTTCATGACTACTTTTAGACTTTACCAAATGGGTTTATATCACAACGGCTACATTTTCTGAAAGGAGAACCAAGCCTCTGGGTCTGACTGTGGCCTGAGTACCCGATGGAATCAGTGCATTTCCAGGGAGGGCAGAGGTCGCTGAGGCCGGAGGCCTCGACCCCACGCGGCAGGTGGAGACCTCGCTGCAGCCCGGAGTTCTCGGCGGAAAAGCGGCACCGCGCACGGTCGGGCCTGACCCGCTCACCAGGAGCGCGCCATCCCGCTGCAGACCCGCTCCGGGTCGGGGCACTGCGCAGGCCGGCGGGCGCACGGCACCTGAGCCTCTCAAGGGACAGGCTGACAAGGATTCCTCTTCGTGGAAAGAAAGTGGATGACTAAACTGGGTGAAAATAGTTTGGCGAAGGAATGGGATCCTTGTGTGAAAGCAAGAAAAACTTGGCATCAAACTACTTATGACCGACCTTTTTACTCACATAAAATTTCGTTAGTTTCATATTTTAAAATATACCATTCAAATAAGGGAATTTCCACATTTTCTAATTAAGAATCCAAACATAAAGCCTAGAAACAACCTTTTTTTAAAAAAATTAAACTCATTTTAATTAAAAAACTCATATTATTCATGGCTTATTTTTTTAAATAAAATTCGTCGAGATGTAACTGATCAAGACGACGCGGAGTAGGAGTCATATTTACACGTGGGGAATCAGAGAAAGGCTGCAGGGAAGCCGTTCCGGCCTCAGCCGCCTGAGCTTGGCGGGTCCTGAGGAGCAGGGAGAACGCAGAGCCCCGCTGGCGGCCGGGGAGGGGGCAGGTGTGGACCCCCGCCTCTTTTAATGTCGTCCAGCTCATCCCAGCGTGTATTACAACACCAGACTGTCGGGAGAAGTTTGACCCCTGCTGCCGAAACTTGGTCCCCAGGGGATTCATCCACGCTAGCCTTTCCGGATGTCTGGATCTCAAGGACGAGAAAATGTTCTAAAAGAATTTGGGGATGGACATAAGGCTGCTAACTTTTATTTGCCACATTAGGACATTAACAAACATGCGAACCAAAGGCCCACGACCCGTCTGCTCTCATCACGTTCCGTAACTTAGAGAAGCCTTTAATGCTACCAAAAGTGTAAGAAAATACTCTCCCTAATTTGCTCTCATTTACGTAAAATTAGATAGGTGTCTATATGTAAAAATATTTTTAAAGTTATCTTCAGAAGGAATGAAGAGATATTCTTTTACACTGGATGGTTAGCTTTAAAGAAGACCTCACTCTGTTCTAAGCTTTCGCCTTCTGCCACGAACCATTGAAATCCTACTGAATCAGCCAGGACCCGTGTCCGCTGATCGGGTTCCACTGATGGGCACACCTGCCCTGTTTCCTCCTTTCCTCAGCTGACTCTTCTCTGCTACCTCTGAATACCACGCACACACAGAACTGTGCTGCCCATTATTAGCCTGTCTACCGGACAAATGGGGCTAAGTGTTCAGAAAAGAATCTCAGGAGGGTTTTAAAGAACTGGTTAGAAAATGTTTTGTTTGCAAAGCCAAGTTAATCACTTCAAGGCTTCCAGGAGGAGCTTTCCAGTGCCGGAGGATCAATGGCAGAGAAGGGGTCCCTCTTCAGCAGTGCCTGGGGTCAGAGCCACATCCACCACCAGCAAGAACCTCTTCCTGGGCTGAGAGTGGCCGTACTCAGGGTGAGGATGACGTCCAGTCTCCTTGCCCTTTTCTTTAAAAACAGCTTTAGTAAGAGATAAAGGGCACACTCTAAAAGAGGAGCGCCAAAATAGTAACCCAGAAGCAGGAATGCCAGGGGTTTTGCTGCAAAGCCTGTAAGGCCTGCAAGCTTTGGGAAGGCCTGTGATGGCCCCGGGAGGACAGAAGGAAGTGAGCTGAGGTTTAGCAAAAGTGCTGAAGGACCACTAGAAAGGCTCAGGGACCACAGAAGATGCTGTGAGCGCTCACTCACTCAGCAGAGGTTTTTCTTGCGCCAGGCGTAGTCTTAGGGGAGTGACGGAAGAATGGTCCCTGCTTGGGGCAGGTGACGTAATGTGGCTGGGAACAACCAGGAGCAAAGCTTCGGCTCTCCTTTCGAGCCCATTTTTCTTCATTAAGGACAAGGCTCTCAGTGAAAATGTCAGAAGAAATGGTTCAAAGTGGAACTGAGACCCAGCCCTGGGGGCAAGAATAAAACAGCCCTATGACCATATAAAAGTCTTGGAAGACTTCAGGATCATCATCTATGAGCTTAGAGCTCCAGACTCTAGAACCTGTCAAGGGTCTGGGAGAAATCCCCATGAACGAGAGAAGTGCCTGAAGGGCAGAGACAGGCACATGCTGCCCTTGTTTTTCTTAAATGAGAACAAACGGGACCTGGAAACTTTACATTCGTCAGTCTGATGCGGAGTCCTGGACCAGTGAGACGCTCTTAGCAGAGAATGAGGCGATCTCATAATTAGCCACCAGCATGGATAAGCCAGACAAAGCTAGTCCTTGTTTCTCCCTTTTCATTGTTTTACAATGAAGTTGTGGCAGACGGGACATAGTTTTGAAGAAAGCAAGTTTTAAATTTTTTATGTAACTACCCCAGAGTCTCATTTTCAGAAAACTTAATCTAATTATATTTGGGGAAAGTCAATGAAATTTCATGATTTCAAAGTCATTTGGCAATTAAAACTTGGTTTCATTCAGGATTCTTTTCTCTGTTCACTTCCTTTCCCCTGTGGTTGATTATAAGCTCTGAGTTTACGCAAATGCCAGAATTGAATAAGGAAAGGCATTTACTGCTACATCTTAATCTAGCCTGGTCTGGACTCCCTTGAAATATACAACTGACTGAAGATAATCAAAGGACAGTTGCATCTATGTCCATGTCTGCTAAGAGTCTCTGGTCTGGTCCTTCCACTGCCTTCTATTGCCTGGTCCACACCATTCTCTTTTCTGGTGTTTCACCTGCAAAAGTGAGATGGCTCCATCCTTCAGCGCCCTTTCTCTTGCTCAGCTGAATTTTCAATTTACTTGGGACCCTGGGAGAGTTCAGCTGCTCTTCCACTTTCCTCTGGTGCTACAGAAGGCTCAGGGTAGCCCCTCAGGGCCCCTCTGTCTAGGAGCCCCTCACAGCTCTCTCTACCACCACACCATCCCCATCTCATGCCTCTGGTGTGTGAGACCCATCTGCAAGGAGCCTCTCTCCCAGAGTGCCAGCTGAGCAGCGGGTCCCAGGTTCCTTCTAGTCTTGGATCCCTAAAGGTAGAGCTGAGTCATCTCCATCCTCTTCCTGACTCGACCTACGGCTGGAGGCTGGGGACCAGCTCCTTACCCCCAGCATCTACTTCTCTTGCTTGTTTTCCACTTTCTCCTTCCCCTTCCAAGCTCAGAGTACCTTCATTTTGCATCCATATGAGGAGGACCGAGGGAAGTGGAAGGAGAATGGGGACTAACTCTGTCTGATCTCAAGGCATTTTAAATCTTTTTCCTGCCTTTTGATTTTTTGATCTTTAGAATCAAGAATTTCATGTTTGTGTTCCTGGTTCCACAGCTCCCTCGAGGTATCCGACTGGCTGAGTGCGAGGTAGTCAGCAGCAAACAGAAGGTGCAGCAAAAGCAAGTTAAAACCTCGCCGCAACTTCCCAGCTGGAAAAGAACTCACGACAGAAAAAATATGGACAATACAGAAAGGCAGACTCATTCCCTCTTTAGATACCAAATGTCTAGATATACTAGATTATACAGTAGAGAACTAATATAAATATCAAACACCTCCATTCAAATAAGGCAAAGACTCACCACAAGGACTGTGGAGTCAAGTGGCTCTGTAGCCGACTGAACAACTTGCTTGAAACTTACTGAATTATAGATCAATTTCTCCCTGGGAGGAGATCTCTAATGCTGTGCCGTGCAGTTGTGTACTGTACTGCATTCTGTTCAACAACTCCATTAATGATATTTCTAAGAACTGTCGATGTAAATAATCCATAACCAATCTATAACTCAAAATTGGGGTGAATTTATTATGAGTCAGATCTGAGGACTAGCCTGGGGCCTTCCTTCCCCAAGGAAGGAAGGGCATCAAAGAGGTGGGGATGTACAGAGTGATTATAAACCATCAAAGAGCAGGTATCACATATAATTGGAGCGTCCCTTTTACAACAGTCGTGAGATTGCCTAGCTGACACAGTGATTCACACAGCAACTGATGGACACAGCAGGCAGCAGGTCTGCGGTCTTGAGCTGGGTGGTCACAGCAGGTCAGCAATCCATCCCCAGCCTGGGGAGAGATGCTTCTCCTTAAGGAAATGTGATGTAGGGGAAGTAACATCTTTCTTTACCTTAAGGGGCATTGTTCTTGCCTTTGGGCATAGGAAATACTTAAAGCAGATATATAATGCATGCTTGGTGGCCACGTCAGCCCCTTTTTGGAAAAACAAGGTCAGGTTGAATTAGTTTTACACCAAATGGCTTCCTCGTATACTCCAACATAACCTATTGCCTTTCATTTATCAGAACAGAGGATGTGATTATCGAATTTGTGGTTGGCACACAGCTGGGAAGGGGAGACCAGCTGCAAGAGTAGGCTGAGACTTACTTGATGAAACTCAACAATAATTATGTCTTGTGGTTATAGGTAATGTAGTAATGTCATAACTATGCTATAGAGGTGACTCAGCTAAATACTAATGAGGCACCAAATTCATATCCTAGAAGACTTAACCTTAGTAGGATTATGTGCCAAGAATGAGAGATGACAGTTGGGAAATCTGGTGGATTTGGGGCTGTGTTAATAGAAGACCAGTGTCCGTAAGAAGTAGTCATCTCATTGTAGTGTCTGCTAGAAAACTACATCTTTCTTGAGTTCAACCTCCAAGTGTTTCAGTTTCTCCTCAGCAGCATTCCATAGCTTCTCACTGCCCCGGAACAGAGCTCAGACTCTGAGGCAGGAGCATGCTTGGAGTGTTTGAAGAATGGTGAGACATGGCGAATGGAGAAAACAGTGCTAAGAATGAGGTTGAAGAAATTGCCAGAGGCCAGACCTGGTGGAGTCAGAGGAGAATTTTGGGTTTTATCCTCAGGGTGATGGGAAGTCATTGGAGCTTTGAGCAGCCTTGTGACATGATGCGACTTGTATTTTAAAAGGGTCGGTCTAACTGCTGAGGAAGGGAGATTAGTGAAAAGCCAGATGCTTGAGGATGGTAAGGAATGGCAGGACTGATGAATCCAACAGGCACCAGCTTCTTTCTTCACTTTGTTTACAGTAGAAAGAGCCTCTTGGTCAGCAAGTTTGCCTGCTCAAGTTTCTGCTCTCTGGGAGGATTGTCCTGTGAGCAGCCCCACAGTGACAGCAAGTCCACCTCCACTGGTATCAGCAAATAAGGCGGATCCATCTGTCTTCTCATCCTATGCATTCTGGTCTGGGATTTCCTCGAGGGCTGACACTTCTGTTGTATTGGCTTGAGTAGTCAATGGAAGCCCCTATTTATCAGGCTCAGGGCTTCTCTGTTAATACGATTTATGAGAACCTTAGTGGCCTGACATTTTCTTTCCTGAGAACTCAGTTTATTACCAAAATCCAAGATGAGAGTGTGTCAGATCTGCTGATTCACTGCATTGTGAAAGACGATGGACAGAAAGGCCGTATCTGTGAACCTCAGGGTCCTGTCCTCTACCTCACCTTTCACACATGGCTCACTGTATGATGTCTGAACAAGATATTGGAAGGTAAGGGTGCTTTCCCACACAAGGCAGTAAGTACCCTGGGCCACTGATCAAAGCTTGGTAGGGCTCTTCACAAACCACTCACAGTGTGGTCTGAGATGGGGCAGCAGCCAATTCTACCTTTTGTAATGGCCAAATAAGATGCTACCAGAATGCTCCTCCCAAAGATAACAACTATGATCTCTGGACAAAATATAAACAAGAACTACCTGAAGGCACTGAAGAGCACACAAAGGAAGGTGCATTCTGGAGAGTGTCGGGAGAAGCAGTCTGCTGTGGGCCCTGAGTGTCCCTGCATGGGCTTTCTGTGTGTGCCTTGCATAGGAGGCCCTGACTGCTCAGAACCTGGGCGTTTAATCAGGGTTGAATTGCAGTGAGCAATCTTGGGGGGTTATATAATGTCTCCAAGGGACACAGAGCAGGTTTGTTAACTGCTTAATGTAAACGAGGTAGATTCCCCAAGGTGAGTGTTCCTCTTCTATAATGCAACTGATGTGTGTGCACCTGGATCACACATGGTGCTCCATGGACACCTGGGCCCATGGAGTCATCCATGTGGGACTTGGGGGCAAGGGAGATCAAAACTAGCATATTGTTACTCATGATGCTTGCTGTGTCATGAGTAATAAAGCCCTTGTTTCTGACCCATGAAATAGTACAGGCTTACTTATTGGCTTGTAAGTAAGGTAAAATCATATTCTGAGCCTTAACAGAGGAGAGCTGACACCTGAGAGAAGGGGATGGTGCTTGGTAGATTCCCGTGTTCAGGGCCTCTAGTGTGACAGCAGGTCTCAGTCTACATCATGCGGAGGGGCAAGGACTCTGATAGAAAGCTTGCAGTTCTTCTGGCTTAAAGACTCAGAGAGCAGAGTTTGGGACAACCACACCCACTGGAAAGTAAGAGGGAAATCACAGAAGTGAGAGACCCAGAGGGAGGAACTATAAATTCTGTGTATTAATTCTGCCCAAATGTCTGGCTAGCCTCTGAACCATGAATTTGCAGGGTAGACTCCAAATGACCCAGGAGAGACTAAAATTTCAGAAATGAGATTACAACGTCTGTTCAAGAGACCGTGTTTGCACTTTGAATTCAATTAAGTTAATTGCCTACTATAACAACAACAAAAAAACTCTTTGGAGAACCATAATCGCACTCAGAGTCTCTACAACACAACATTTACAACGTCCAGAGTATAATCCAAAATAACTCAACATGCAAACAGGAAAATATAACCCATTCTCAACATAAAAAACAACCAAGAGAGAATGACCTTGAGATGACCTAGATGTTGGAAATAGCAGACAAGGATTTAAAGCAGCAATTGTAAGTCTGCTCAAGGATGGAAAGGAAAATATGCTCATAATGAATAAAAAGAAAATTTCAACAGATAATTAGAAACTATATGTTAAAAAAAGATGTAAATTTCAGAGTGAAATAAGACAATGTATGGGGAAGTAATCACTAGATGGGTTTAACATGAGAATGGAGATAACAGAGGGAAAACTCAATAAATTTGGAGCTAGATGAATAGAAACTGCCGAATTGAAATAAGAGAGAAGGAAAGATTTAAAAAAATGATTAGACTCTCAAGGATTGGTGGCTAATATTCAAAGGTCTAACATATATGTAATTGAATGTGAGAGGAAATATACTTTGAAAAGTAACCGCTGAAAATTTCCCAAATTTGATGAAGACATTAATTTACAGTTTCAAGAAAGTCAGCAAACTCCAAACAGGGTAAATATGAAGAAAATCATCTCTAGGCCCATTATAGTCAAACTGCTAAAACTAAAGATATAGAGAAAAACTTGAATGGAGCCAAGAACAAATGATACATTATTGACAGGGTAACAACAATTCAAATCAACTAATTTCTCAGTAGAAACTGGGGAAGCCAGTAGAACAACGTCTTCAAATTGCTGGGAAAAAAGATTTCAATCAAGAATTCTATATCCTGCAAAAACAAAGACAAAATAAAAACATTTTTGAAATAAAAGAAAGCTAAGAAAATTTATCACCAGCTGACCTTTGTATAAGAAATGCTAAAGGAGGTTCTTCAGGTAGAAAGAAAATGACACCAGATAAAAAATCTCTGAGAAGGAATGAAGAGTGTTGAAAATGGTGAATATGTGTGTAAATACAAAAGATGATTTTTTTCTCTTAATTTCTTTAAAATATATTTCACTTTATAAAGTAAAAGTTATAACATTGTCTTGAGGGTTTAAAACTTATCTAATCTAAAGCATATGGGGTGGCTATAAATGGGCCTGTATATTTGCAAAGTTTCTACATGCAGTGTTAAAATATTAACTCTAAGTAGACTATAAAAAATTAAGAATGTATATTGTACTCCTTAGAGCAACCACCTGAAAAATAATGCCGTGCTATAGCTAAAAAGACAATAGGTCAACTAAAATGCAATTTTTTAAAAAATGCAATTTTAAAATGTCCAAATAAGACAATAAGGAAGAATGAATGATCAAAACAGAGGGACAAGCAGAAAACATAATCCAAACATAAATCCAACATTATCAACAATTACATTAAATGTTAATACACTAACCATTCCAACTAAAAGGCAGAGGTTGTTAGAATGAATTAAAAATCAAGATCCAAATATATGCTGTCTTCAAGAGATGCACTTTATATATAAAGGTAGACTGAAACTAAATGGATGGAAAAAATTATACCATGTCAACAGTAAGAAGGAGAAGGCTGGGTGGCTATTTTAATACATATTAATACCAGACAAAGTAAACTTTAAGACAAAGAGTATTGTCAGAAATAAAGTGACACATTTTAAAATGATAAAAAGCTTAATTAATCAAGAAGACATAACAACCATAAATATATACATCCTAATAATAGAGCTTTCAAATAACTGAAACAACAATTGAAAATTAGAGAGAAATAAATGATTTCACTTTCAGCAACTGATAGAACAACTAGACCAAAAAAATCAGTTAAAAATATTATAATGTACATTGAAGGCCACCAATTAGGAAGTGCAGCCTGTCCAACTGACCATGGCTGTGTTCTGGGGGCATCTTTCGAATTTAACATATGGAAATAAGTGCTCAGAATAAACTAGATGTGTCCATTATGGTACCAACCACAGCTTTAGTTCCCTCTCATGGAAAATGGCCCATTCGTGACCCTGCTGAAGACGTACCGAGGAAGTCACGTTTCAGCATCATGAGGATCCATTCCCTGATGTTAGCACCCTTGTGCCCTGAAAGCTGCTGGGACTAGAATGGGCACCTCCCTACAGGCATTGAGATATGTATCTGCTCACCAGTGTTCCAAGACACATGGCATCAAAGATTCTTCCTGAACAGAGATAATGGTCATGAGCTAGGCCTATCTGATGCTCTCTCACAGAAATTTTAGCTAAGAGATACTGAGAAAGTGAGGTTGTTAGGAGGGAGAGCTGGAGCTGAAAAGATGCATAGAAATGTCATGGCAAAGAGGGTTAGGAGTTATGCGTGATGAATAAGCGGATGCAGTGTGATAAGCAGAAAACCACATGAAAGAAGAAATGAGCAAGTCAGAAGTGCGGGAGCACAGGGTTGCTGAGTGTCACTGTGGAGAAGCACCCACTGTTGGTGGCTGATGCGCCCACTCCTGCTTCTGAGGCTGAGTTCTGCTTGGAGCTGCCTATATCCACCTCAGGGAAGAACTGCTTGTCCTATGTTTGTTTTCCTTGGATTCCCAAGACGCTCTTATCATTCATGGTCCAGTACACTACGGATATCCTCACGGCAAACCCCGTCTTACTTAAGGCAATGCAAGGGGCCCTTTGTTTTGTGCAATTAAAAAATCGAATTAGGCCAAAGTTATTAATAAAATTTGGCTCCACTCAGTGCTCACCAACTTTAGTAGTTGGTATTATAATTTTAATTTGGTGAAGACATTAATTTACAGATTCAGGAAGGTCAGCAAACCCCAGGCATGATAAATACAAAGAAAACCATCCCTAGGCACATTGTAGTCAAGTGCTAAAAACCAAAGACATAGAGAAAAACTTAAATGAGCCAAAGACGCATGACACATACCTTAGGCTCTCACGTTATGCTGAAAGCTTACACTCCTTAGTGTAGAAATACTACATGGGAAACATTTGCATTTCTTAACATATAAAATTTATTTTTTACATGTGGAACAAGAATTCACAAGAAAGCAAGAGAAGCTATTTACTTAATTTCTAAATCTTTCTGAAGTGCTTTAAATAATAGTATCTACTTCTTCTTCCTAGGTCTATGAGACATATTTGTTTGGAAAGAGACTTGTAACAGACATGTGTTTCTCAATAAAGTACAACAATTAAAACAGCAGCATGGCTGTCGTAGTTTATAAATGAGAATGGACCCTACCTAGAACTAGACCCATCACTTGCTGTGGAGTAATCATGGCTGTTCCACAGTTTAAGAGCTTGGGCGCTCAGGTAAGACAAAACTGGATCTGGGTCTCAGCTTTTCTACTTATCTACCCACGAGATATCAGAGCAGTTACTCTGAGCCTCAGTTTCCTCGTTCATAATACAGGAACGATAGTAGTATCTACTTCACATGGTTCCTGTGAGGTTAAATGAGACAAGACACGCAAAGTGCTTCACATCGCATCTGGCTGTAACGAATCCTCAATAACACTGTCTCTGGTACTCTTGGGCACACCCAGCAAATGAAGCTTGGTGTCATGATTTTAGGCATTGCACCCTCATAAGCCCTTGCCTAGAGGAGGAAAGGGAGAGGAGGAATGAAGAGATGTAAGAGTTAGAAGAAAGGCTAGGTCTGATTGCAGTGGGGTCAACAAGAAAACAAGCTCCTTTGGCTCTCACTCTCCAGACAGGATCCCAGACGGGTCTGGACTAAGCCTCTCAGGGCAGAGACTACTCTTGTCTTTACAGCTCTTGAGCATGGTAGTGACCCTGGCCCAACAAATGTCAGTTGAATGAATGAATGATATTGCGATGAAGCGCCATTGCAAAATGGCTATGACAGTGAAGATCTGGGAGAAAGTCCCAAAGCTAGCAGAGCCCAGGCAACGGGGGGGCCTCTGGCCACAGACTCCCACTTGGAACCAGTTAGGAACTTGAGAACTCTGCCAGCCAAGTGATGTGTGGCATTGCCTTAACATCCTCAGCACAAAGTGGGTGCTCAGTAACATCTATGGAAAGGACAAACGCGTGAATAAATGGGGCATCCTCTGAAAAACCTGCTCATCAACATCCTTAAAATGTCACCGATTCATGGAAAACATATGGGCAACATTTCCTGGCGATGGATGGAAATTATAGAACAAGGACCTAATGAAATACCTTTGTACTTATCTATTATGCATCCAAATTAAAGTGCATTGCAATATAGGCCAATTTAGAAAATACAGTTTGGCCTCCCAAAGGCTTGAGAGAGCCCAACAGTTGCTAAAGACAAGATGAACTTGAATTATTTAAATGCAAATACTTGTCTATCCATCGAGCTCAAAAAGATGCTGACACTGCAGCATCCAGATTATGATTTCTATTTTCTATTAATCCTGACTCACATTTCTGATCAGGCCCCGAAAGCACACCCAATTCTTGATGTATTTTCACAAAAGATATGTACTGTTCTGAGTAAATGAGAGCAAATGTGAAAAAAATGCAAAATAAATGGTTCCAGTTCTTGACAATTGTTCTACGGGATGCTCCTCGGCTTTAAGAAGTAGTGATAACGCATTGGTGAAGGAATTCTGGAGAAAGAGCTCTACATGTTTGAGATGCTATAAAAATCACTTTGTTTCTCTGTAATACCTGATACAAAGCCATTTCCATAATGACTCTCTTTGTGGTTGTTCTAAAAGCAGCATGAGGTAGGAGAAAGTCAGCCTTGGGCTAGAAATGCAAATTCCTGTTATTATAAAAATACCGAAAGATTGTTTGGGACCCAGAAAAGTCAAGTTCTGCCCAGGCTATAATAACAGGAACCCAAATGGAGTTGCCACATGCAATGTTCCTGATGCACTTCTCCCAATATTTCACAAAAAGCCATTACCATGGCAACGTAACCTTCAAGCACACACTGAAGAAACACCTCAAATTCTTTCTTCAGAATGGCACAGATCTCACACAGGATCAAGGCATTTGTTTAAAAAACACTTCTCTAATGCTATTTTTAATGGCTGAAAGATAGATTTAGGAAGTATGGGGGCTCAATGTACAGACAGAATAAAGATTAACCAAGCACATGAATGACTGATACACATTTTCACAGTTTTAAATGGCTTGAAGTTCTACTGTAATGATGTAAGTAAATGCAAATCCCTGTATACTGATCAGAGGAGAAGTTTAATGAATGCGAGTGTCATTTTCTCCCTGAATGCCAAAGGATAGAAGTGTTTCCATTTTATGCTTTTTCAAAAGGGACTCCCAACCCACTCCAGTCGTTGATCCTTCATAAAGAATCTTCTTAGCAACCACTCACCTATGTGCATCCAGCAATGTGGGAGGAAAAAGAACTCATTTCCCACGTGAGTCCCAAAGCACGAAAAACGAAGAAGGATTTAGAAGTCCTTCCGCTTCCACTTGGCACATCAGCAGCACCATCTTTTAATAAAAGTAGAGCTGATATCTCATAACCCAGGCAGCTTCCTCTAGAGCGTAAAGTCTTCTCAGATTTGTCAACTTAAAACCCTGAGTCCCCGCGTGAGCTCAGTAGGCTCAGCCAGTGAGAGGCCCGGACACTCAGAGCCCTTCCAGCAGCCCGCAAGCCCTGTTCCTCAACGTCGGGTGTTAGTGGGAACTCTCTTGGGAGCCTGTGGCTCTGTTGCACAGGGAAGGGCTCTGCAGAGGCGGGTGAAGGAGAGTGCCTGTGGAAACTTTTCACATCATTCTGAGACCCTGGGTTCTCAGCACCCTGCCTTGCTATATACATGGTTTGAGTTCAGTCACATCAAAGGTTCATTTAATATACACTCAAATTCAACAAAAGGCATTGGTTTGGAAAAGTGAAAGGAGGAGAAGTAATTCAAGCCATTCTGTTGGTGACTTCCTTCCTTCCTTCCTGGTGACTTGCTCCTGTTCTAGGAGGAGCATAAGGTGGGGGAGTCTGCTGTGTCCTCCGTTGAGCCCGGTCCCTCGTTGCTGACACAGGGTGAGCACCTCGCTGGGTTTCCCCGATCCGGAAGTTCATGGCCTTAAACATAAGCTGACAGCTTCACCTGGGCTTCAACAGCATCGGAAGGAAAAGCGGGCTGGGAGGCGGCACGTTGCCTCCACGTGGAGCCTTCCCGAAGGAGTTTCAAGGGCAATTTTGACCGCACCTGGTTCTCTCCGTACTCATTGACTTCGGAGCATGACTGGCAAGTAAGGTGCATCTCCACTACTTCTAATTCTAGGATGTGTCAGAGGACCCTGACGTTCTTGAACTACACTTTCTGATTTCTTTAAAATGCTGTTTTAATTACCTGAAATGTAAAATAAAATTTAAAAATATCCGGCTTATAAATACAATAAGGCTCAAAAGTTTTGTTTGCAAGTTGGCTGTTTGGAACTCAGAACGCATTTTGCTATAAGAACGATGTTATAAATGGTGCAAAAGGTATGTGAATAGCTCACATACATCTTTGTTTGGAAATTTATACAACTGCAAAGGAAAAACAGACGGAAAAAGGGGAAAAGGGGATGAGAAGTGAGTGCAGTACCGTGGCCAGGCGCACTAGCGCCAGGCTGGCTCTTCCGAAGCCAGCGCTCTCTCCCCTCGCCCGTTGACGCCCGCGTCTCAGTGGGTTCCTCCGCCCCGCCCCGCAGCGCGGGGTCCCGGAGCGGTTCCCGCAGCCCGTGCTGGGACCAGGCGTCATCCGCCCACGTGCTGCCGCCGCCCTGGGAAGAGCTCGGTTTGCTCCGCGGCGGCTCCCCCGGGTGTGAGCTGCCCGCACCGTCCAGCCTTTGCACTCCTGGTGCCTCTGCGCACACCAGGCATCCTCGAGAGGGACCTCAGCGGTCTGAACCCAAGCACGCCCAAGACAGCAACGCCGGTCCTCATGGCATTTGATTTAATGTGAAAGGAAGAAAAGGAAGGGTGTGCTGAAGGGAAGGGAGCTGGGGAGTTCCTCCCCCCGCGCCCCGACACCCGCTTCTTTCCTCGGCCAGTCCCTGTGCTGGTCCCGCTCGCTCCCCTCGGTGTGATGGTGTCAGCAGCGAGAGGCAGAGGGGGCTGCAGGGGCGAGGACAGAGGCTTCCTCGGGGCTGGCCCCAGCTCGCTGGACCGACCTCCTGGGGGTGTCTGTGGAGCAGCCCCAGAGCAGGAAGGACAGAGCGACAGTGGCAGCTTTTCCAGAGACTTCCTGGGGCTCCCCTCAGCCCTGCCTCCCCGCGTCCAGTCCAGCGTTCTCCACACACAGTCCCGCCGGGTGGCCTCTCACCTTCTAGATCTTCTCCGCGATCTCCCAAATGTTCTCTGTGGGAAACGGTGGGAGACTGTGGATTGTACACAAGTGAGAAGGCCCAGAATCTGCGTGGGCCTGCACACTTTCTCAATCTCAAGAAAGGTGTCCTTGAATAAAATGTATTTGGGGGAAGAAATCGTATTTCCTGACCTCTTTCAGTGCATTTAAGCACATACCAATTGCTTGCACCATTCATTCATTTATTCAGTTAATAAATCTTTTGTATTTAGAATTATGTTACATTCTGAGAATATTTTCTGGAATTTCAGATAGTGCATGTCTATAATAGGATACTTAAACTTTTCAATGAGTTAATCTTAAGTGTAACTGCCATTCTAACTTTGTATGTGAGGTCAAGTTCTTAATACAAGCTGTTACTATAAAGTTTTTAACGTTAAAAAAAAAAAAAGAGAAATTAGCTTTTTGTTTTTGTTTAAGGAAAATTTCCTGCCCTCCAGGAGCTCACAGGTTAGTCAGGGACAGGAAATAGTCAGCTTGAACAGGGGCAGCCTTGTTTCTCTTCAGTTGTTGACAAACCAAGTCCTGCCTCTCAGTGCAGCTGGGCCACAGCCACGGAGCCTGCAGTCGACTGTAGGGCTCCCCGGGCCTCTCCGTGCACAGCACTAATGGCCTGGAGACTCCTCAGAGTGCGTACAAAGGGCGTATGATGTCTCTCAACACACCTTTTCTGGAGTGGACCCAGCTCTGCTCCTGCCCGGAGTGAGCGTGCTGGTCCTGTGTATGTACAAGGATGGTCACGCAGTTGGGGAGAGACTTTATGACCAACATTAAAACCGGACTTCATCAAAGCAGGCTGCATACTCATTTCTTTGGAAATCCTGAATATTAACATGGTACTAACAATTAAGCCCTATTCCTAAGCTTTTCGTTTCCATCCATCTGGTTAAGCACTTGACTACCAGGGTATTTGGAACAATTTGAAAAAAGAGAGAGCACAGGAGAGAAGATTCGCTAGGAAATGATGAGTAGAACATTTCGTTTTCCTTTTCTTAGCCTAGTCTAAGAAATGGATGTGTGGACGTAAGCCAGGGCTATTTGAGGGGGGCCTTTTCCTCAGGGTGCTTGAGCTGTGTGAGTGAAGTCATGTGTCTGGGCACCCCTAGGTCTGGCCCTGCATTCCAAGCACGTGGTGGGATCATTTTTTGCTGCCCATTTTAAGTTAGTTGTGGCCACGTGACTTACAAGGCCAATAAGTAGAGGTGACAGGCCTCACTTCTGGGCAGAAGTTCTCCAAGCCAGTGCACCATTTGCCACATGGACAATGTCCCAGCAGTGGCTGCTTGCAAGTAAGGGGTTACTTACTTGGGTTGCAAAGTAAGGACAATGCAGAGTGAACCCCCAGGATGAAACGCAATGTGAGTGAGAAGTAAACCGTGTGCTCGAAGCCGCTGAGGTTGGGGGGCTGTTTGCTCCTGCAGGACAACCTGAGCTTCAGTTCTGACAGACAACGTGTGGGACAGGAGAGCTGCTTCTGCCAGGCTGGCTGTGTGGGAGTCACTGGAGGTGTCTGTCGTTTATCTTTCTAAATCATTCCGTTGCTCCTCCGCAATTCATCTTTTAATTTCAAAGCTCTTGGCTATCCTTCGACTTCTTATAAAGGAGCATAACTTTATTTCTTGATCTTCTGCTGTTGCCGTTGTTGTGCTTGTTTTTGAAGCAGTAGCAGGTGTGCAGAGGAAAAAGGTCCAGATGGGGATTAGAAGTGGAGGCCCTTTAGTGGCTTCCTGGCTCTGCCATTAGCATTTGTGTGATCTCGGAACAAGACATTAGTGTTTGGGGGCCTCCGTGTCCTTGTCTGCAGCACAGGAACTTGGACTAGAGCCCAGGCGGCAAAGAAGCATCCTGTGATGAATTTTACCTGGCCCTGCGAGATCCTGTTCAGTCCACGCAGAGGTGGGTTTTCCCCCTTTTAAGTAAACCATGATAGCATAAAAATCTATTTGTCAACATTATAATTCAGAAGAATTCACATAAAAACCTAGCTTCCTCTTGCTTTCTTCCTCTTCTACATGCATTCATTCAACAAACATGTGCAGAGTGCTTACTAGGGACCATATAGTCCTCCAGGCCCCGGGTTTATAGTTATACGCAAAACAGGCAAAAAACCCACACCTGCCTGGGGTTGACATTCTAGAGGATTTCCAGCTTCTCTTGCAAATTTGGAAGATCTGGCAACGTGGGGCCCATATTTCAAGCCACCAGGGCTGCTGAGAAGCTAAGGAGTAGCTTAAGCCTGGGCACCGGCCCCACGTCTGCAGGCTTCGCTGCACCCGCCTGGCCCCTGCGGGTGTCTGAATCTGGGATGTGTGTACTGAGGGACCTCCCGGAGTCTTCATTCCTAACAGCCATGATTCTAAAACGATATGCAACAGAAAATAAAAACTGAATATTTTCAAGTGTGTTACAGAACATCTTCATCTTAATACTGTTACGAATTGTATAAACTGAGCTGTGGATGTAGGTAAAAAAGAAATGGCCTCTGCCCTCTCTCTCTCAACCCCGCTATCTATCACTTGACCGAACTCTTCCAGAAAGAAAGAAACATACCCAGCATCCTCTGCATCCCCCTGGCTTCCATCCTGCTCCTTTCCTCTCTCTGTCACTGCTCTCCTTCCGGCTTTCCATTCTGGAGATGCAGATTAGCTTTGTAAATAACCAGGGGTACGTATACCTCAGGTATCTTAAATATTTAACGACTTATCTAAAATTCTGGTTCGCCACTTGGATGGAAATTAGCATATCACTTTAACAAGATTCTGGAAAGTCCTCTGTTTGCTCTGCAATGTTATTTACTGACTACATCATTGTTCTCCTTCACAGTGAATCCAAGAAGGCATGTGGGTGCAGGGGATGGTTACATGTTTCAGCTCCAGCAGGAAGGGGCTTTGCGGGAAACGTGTGGGCTGGTAGATATTAACAAATTATTTGCAAGGTTATTGTAAGTCATCTGTGCTATAGCCATTCTTTTCACTTCTCTTTTCTTTTCTTGTTCTTTTGCTCTTTCTCCTCTCTTCCTTAGGTGGGATTGTAGATGAGTCATCTTTTTGAGTCATTTTCTTATTAAGTAGCATTGTTAATGGTATCAAGGTGGGGAAGAAGTAAGACAGAACACCAAAGCTATTACCACACGTATTAATGGATACATACACACATATCTCCACCCACGGTGCACACACTTATGTTCTATTACTCAAGCGGAAGACAATTAAAAGGTCATTTTCCTCTGTAAAAATTTTCATCTAAAGGTTGAGACGTAGTAAGCCAAGTTTCTGCCAGAGCAAAATTTTATAACCAAGTTATAAAAGCTTGAAAGTAGCAAGACACAATGGAAACCCTGACACAATCTTAATTACATTGTCACCAGACACAGTGTTAAAATACTCATATGAATGTTCCTTTTTAATCCTATGAATTCGTCCTGTAGATGTGTCTAGAATTATATTTCTAATGTCTGACATGCCTATCCCACCTCTGAGCAAAAGAATTATTCTAGTTTCTGGATCAAAATAGGTTATTTTCAGTCAAATTTCTAGAAATATCTCCCTGAAGCTGAAAAACACCACCAAATATTAATAGGAATAATAATAAAAATAATTCCAATTACTACCATTTATTGAGAACGCGCTATGCCTCAGGCCCTGTGCTAAGTGTTTACCTGCCATATCTCATATAATCCTCGTGATTACCCTAAGACATGGTCCTTCTGTGGCTCGTCTCCATTTGCCCCTTCAGGTCCACCCTCCATCTTTCTTAACCCTGCTCTGTGCCCTGGACACTGACCTTTGCAGACATCGTTGTCATAGTTCCCAGGCCTTCTGATTCCGATGGGTTCCCAGAGAGGGAGGAGAGTGAGGTCTGAGCATTTATTCTCCCAGCTCTGTCTCTTTGGGTTTCGTATTATCTCTCTGTCACCCCACATCCTGAAAGGGGCCTCTCCCTTAACCACCACACTCTCTTCAGTTTCTGGTAATTCCTCGCTCTCCTCATCCCTTCGGATATGGGAGTTGCTTGGGTAGCCCCAGTATGCTTTCTCATCCTTTGCTGAGTCCTCTGAACTCTGCCTGTACTCTCCTCATTAGTCTCTTACTAAAAACTCTCAATTACTTGGAGTGTGTCATCTACTTACTGGACTCTGAATAATACAGTACTATCATTTCTCCTTTACAGATTGAAAAAAATTTTGAGGCTTTGACATGTTACGTGACTCGTCTAACATTGCACAGCTAGTAAATGTTAGAGTCAAGAGTCGAACTGGATCTCGTCAGATCTTATCCAATATGGCGCATGGTCTGTAACAGAATCCCCACTGTGTTGGTTTTCTGCAAAGATGTCAAGAAAAGGATCTGCACTTCCAGCCCAAGAAGAGGAGCTGGTTTTACTTTACCACTGTTGGCCTGGGCTGTGTTGGTTTTCTAAAGCTGCTTGGCTTCTCTGTGCCTCAGTTTCATCATCTATAAAATGGGGAAGATAAGACTTGCTCCACTAATTGCTCAGGATTCTTGTAAGAATAAAAGTAAGACAACAGGAGTGGAAGGACCTTAAAAGGATGTGGATGCTATGTGAATGTAAGTTATTTTCCTTGGATTATACGACTTGTAACAGTGTTAAGAGGTAGATCTCTCTATGTATATTTATGTACATGTGTGTGTGTACACCTGTAGAGGGTATGTCTTATTCATTCAGTAGGTTAAAATACCATTGTTCTTCCATGCTAAAGACCCTTTGCTAGGGTATCTACTACTGTTTGTCCATGGTTCAAACTTGTATACATTCTAAATATTAAGATCTCACATTTACATTCAATCTTTTTTTTTTTTGAGGAAGATTAGCCCTGAGCTAACATCTGCTGCCAAACCTCCTCTTTTTGCTGAGGAAGACTGGCCCTGAGCTAACATCTGTACCCGTCTCCCTCTACTTTATATGTGGGACGCCTACCACAGCATGGCGTGCCAAGTGGTGCCATGTCCACACCCGGGAGCTGAACCAGGGAACCCCGGGCTGCCGAAGCGGAACGTTTGAACTTAACTGCTGCACCACCAGGCCGGCCTCACATTGAACCATTTTTCAAAGTAAGAAAATTTCCTTCACCATTGACAATTCTCTGTGTAACAAGGCATACCTATACATTTAGAGAATGTGATTATATAGACATGACGATATATTTTATAAAATGGTTTCATCACACATGAATAGGTAATGAGGAACTTTTTTTCTTTAAATTGGGTCGGTTTCTGTTATAGCTGAGATACAAAATACATAATAGTGATGGTTGAGATGAAAAATAAATAAAAGTTTCTGTAAGGGATAGTGAAAAGATGGATTCCACTCTTTCTATCAGTTGGGAGGTGGGTAGGCATTTGACAATATTCTGGGATGCTGCTTAGAGTGGGAATCAGTGAATCTAGAAAGCCTCAGGTTGTGAGGAATTCCAGGACCCCTCCGTGAGCAAGGTACTCCCTACTGTGGTGGTGGCGGACGGGGGGCTCCCAGGGAACCTCAGTAATTTGGCTGATGTCACATCGTCAAGTAGAAGCAAAGCCGGAGCCCCTGAGTGCACCCTGCTCCCAGCCCACTCTGCTTACAGATGGTCGATGGGTCCCACTGGACCCCCACTGACAAGGCTGCTGGCCACAGCTTCAGGAGGTGAAAACGGGCGCTCAGAGAGCACCACTGGGATAAGCCTCACGTCCCTGTGGCTAGAGTTCTTACAATTCTTTGATATTGGGAACATCACATACTTGTTTGATGTCTCAATTCTCCTATCAGCAGAATATGTACCGGCGTCCTGCCTCTTGCTTACAAGATTCCTGAAGATTTTTTAGAGACCCCAGAAAGTGTTCCCACAGAAAGATGAAGGACAATTAATTCTTCGTATCTTGAGCTGGAGCTATCTGTGCACTTGTCACATGCTCCTAATCTATGACCAGCTTTTAATTAGACAAGGGGCATTTCACTTTAATGTCTTTGATGCACAAGATTCTGGCTCAGGGCGGTGGGGGCTCCACGTCCGTGGAGATCCTGCTCACACTGCTTTCCAGCTGGGCAGGCACACTGAGGCAGGAAGGCAGACCGGCCAGGAGGCTGGCCTCAGGGGTCAGGCAGAGTGGCTGACTTTGGACTGATTTCCTTTCTGAGCCTCAGTTTCCTCGCCTGTAAAATGAAGATAATAACACCAACCTCAGAGGATGCTGAGAGTTTTAAACAGAAGAGATGTATTCAACAGTGTGCCTGTACGTAGTAAGAACCCGGTGAGTGTTCACTCCCCACTACATTTTTGACATAGCACTTAACATATTATATAAATTTACTTACACTTTTGCCTCTTCACCCCCACCTCCCGCTCTGCCCCTCTGGAGCTCTGAACTGAGCGTCGTATACAGCGGTGCTCAGGAAATGTTGGATGAACGAATCAAGGGAAAGTATAAGATGTGGCCCTGCCCTCTAGGAGTTCACTACCAAGTTGGCGCCTAAGACATTTACCTGCCAGATAACTAGTAATTACACATGGCGGAAAGAGAGTGGCATGTGAGCTGTATGCACGGAGGCAAGAGAGCTGTTCTGACCAGATGGGAAAGGAAGACCACATGGAGACGGGAGCTTGGAGGCGGGCAATGCTCAAACAGTGTCACTCCACACTCTGGTCACTCCAACACTGGCGCTGTGTCCCCTCCACTTTCTCCGTGTCAGTTTGGTAGGCAGCTGGATTCATTTCCTGTTGCTGCTGTGACAAGACACTCACTGGCTTAAAACAACACACATTTCTTCTCGTACTGTGCTGGAGGTCAGAAGTCCCGAATCAGTTTCATTTAGCTGAAGCCAAGATGCAGACAAGGCTGGCTCCTTCTGGAGGCCCCAGGAGAGAATCGATATCCTGGCCTTTTTCAGCTTTTATAGCTTTTCCGTTCTTTGACGCTCGGCCCCATCCTCCCTTTGCAAAGCCAGCAGTGTGACATCTTCAAATCTCTCATGCTTCTGTCAGCACGTCCCCTTCTGTCTGACTCTTCTGTAGTCAAACATCCCTCTGCTGCCCCTTGTAAGGACACTTGTGATTACATTTAAGACCTACTCGGATAATCCAGGATAATCTCCTTATCTCAAGATCCTTAACTGAATCACGTCGGCAAAGTCCTTTTCACCATATAAGGTACCATTCCCAGGTTCCAAGAACTAGGATGTGGGTGTGTTGGGGGCCATTATTCAGCTTACCACCGTAGCCAATAAAACAGGGGACAAGAGAAGTGCCTCCCAGACTCTTGGATTTTTTCCAGTCCATCTTAATGTTGAATTCAGTGAATTAATGTCGACACACATCCTTGTCATCCTGTGTCTACCATTAATTAGAATCCGCTTAAATTCTTCCATGGAATTTCATTTGAATGTATGGATTTGAGCTAATGTGGTTTGCTACTGATGCTGTGGAAAAGTAAGATAGTCAATATTTCCTAAGAAATAGTAACGTAGCACTCACAATGAGAATAGACAACTGTGTACTGGGGCACTTTGGGAAGAAAAAGAAGAAGAAGAAAAAAGAATAGTCACATGAAGCAAAGAGACCCAGTCAGAGACCCTGCGGGAGGAGGGGCTCAGGAGACACACGGCGGGGAGAGACGGGCTCACAAAGTGAGCCAAGGCTCTGGGGTTCCTTCTGGATGGAGCTGGACTTGTGGCTGTTTCTCTTGGAAAAGGCAGCTGCTGACACTCCCCCTTCCCTGAGAGAAATGTCTACAAAGCACGGGAGAGGGTCAAATGAGCAGTAAACCTGCACCCTCTGAGATTATAATAATAACCCTGTTTTTTCAAAGTAGAGTTTGGTCCACTCAAATACACATAGAACCATGGTCATCATTATGAGATATCTGGTATTTCCACAATTGGTTTTTGTACACACATGCTTTGGGGAAATTTGATTGGTTTTAGCATGTTAAAAGTCTCCTTTCTGGTACTCTCATGGTTCAGTCTTCATGCTAATGGCTATTCGAAACCTCTGGGAATTTGTCTTCTTCAAGGTAAAGATGTAGCCCCATCTTCTGTTTTAAGTTTTAAATCCACGTCTCCTGCCAGAAGTGATTTCTACATAATGTGGTCACAATGCCTGGCACCTACTTTACTCGACGAGGACATCCACACTGCCAGCTGTCACATAAAACCATCTCAATTCTGCTTAATACTGTCGCTGAGCTCTGCCCGTTCTAATAGCATCATGTTTCCATAGTTACTAATGCATTTCCAGGGGGGAAAAGTGTAGAGCAGGTTAAAATTAAAGATAACAGGAGAAAAGTAAGTAGCTTAAACTGTGTGGTGGGTGGGGCTCTCCAAAGTCCACCAGGGCACGGCTGAGGACGCGGAGCCTTGGCTTCTGAGTGGAGAGCTGTCAGCAGGCCGCAGAGCTTCAGGTCCGCACCCCCTGACCCAGTGAATGCTTAAAAGGAAGGGACTCAGTGCACAACTGAGTTACTTATAGTGGATAAATGGGGCCAAATAAAGGTGTGGATGTCCCCAGTCACAGTCGTGTTTCTGAATCCCTCTGGCCTGCACACGGGGGTTGGAAGAGCTTCCGAAGGAGCACCTTTGCCTGTCCTCTTTCAAGACCCATCACCTTCCTAGGGCCGCCTTCCCGTCCATCACTCAGCACTAAGGGACCTGCAATCCTGCTGCCGTCTTGCTGGCCGAGCCCCACTTCCTCACCTGGGAGCTTGGGACACATCAGGCCAGGCTGCTGTGCATGGCCAGTCCTGTCCCACTCCCTCTGGCTGCTCTCCTTCCAGGCGGGCCCCTCACCGCCCCTCATGGCTCACCTGTTCTCCCCACTCCACTCACCCACCACCTGTCCTTCCATAGCAGGACGCAAGCCCACCTTCTCCTTGACTCCTTTGTGAGAACCCTGGTCAAAATTACCCTTCACTCCCCACCCTCCCTGCACACATCCTCTTCCCGTCCCCTGTTGGGTTATAGGCATCAGTTGGGTTTGCTTTTCCCACTCACGGCTTTCAGGCCTCCTCTTCGCGTCCCCCCTTTTCCACTGGGTGATGGCTTCTAGTGAGGCTATGTTGGCTCAGTTCCACACCTTTTCAGTCACCTTTCTTAAAACACTTTCTAAGACTCAGCCCTGCTCCTTCTAAAACGTCAACTGCATATTTAATTCACATCTCTCTTCTCTTCCCATTCCTGACCCTACGCTAGTCAAGTTGCTAGTGGCACATGAGAGTGGACGAGGAGGCCTTCCGCCCCTCAGACTCCTCTCCCCGTCTTCCTTGCGTGCTTCTTCTGGCGTTGGTTCAGGAGGAGAAGGGAAAGAGAGAGAGAGCCGGTCTCTTTGCTGCTCTGCCTGTGAAGCATCCCGCTCCTCCGCATGTGGGGCCTAACTACTGCCCTGCTGGTTTGGAGCTCAGAAGGTGGGCCCTTTACGAGATTGGCCTGTTGACCCTCCGCTGACAGCTTCTTCCCCACTCCTCTGACGAGGACTCGCCGGCATCACCCGGAAATCTGTAGCCTCAGTCTCATCTCTTTGGCCTCAGTTTCCAGGGCCTGCAGGCCCAGCTGGGTGCTGCCTTCACACCTCTTTGTGCCCTTTCTTCATGCCCTTTCCCTGTGTTGTACCAGCCATCTCTCCCCTGACCCTTCCTTCACACCCTGGCAGCTGCCAGTGGCTTGCTAACTGTCAGGATGGCACCATTGCTGCGCCTGAGTTTGAGGCTGGTGGACGGTTAGGGCAGGTTTATGAGGGATTCTCCAGGAGGCTCCCTCTAGGCTCTGGGGTGGGAGGAGAAATACTCCATCCCCTTGCAGGGGTTAGTGAAAGGAGGAAGAATGGGGGACTAACCCACAAGGAGACCACTCAGACTCTCCCTGGACAGCTTCTCTCTATTAATCTGGGGTGGGGGGGAGGTGGTGGAGAGAGTGCCAGATCTGATTCCGCTGAAATCCTGTCTCCCAGCGAGCCCTCAAGAGGTAGTTGGCCCTGGTACCCGGCGGCTGCCTGTGCGGAACTAATTTCATTCCCTGAACACTGGGAACTGCACCAGGCGCCCGGCTTTCTCTCTAGTTCCCGGAACTGTGAAGCCCCAGGCTTCTGCTCCTGCATGCTCTGTCTTATGACACTTGATAGTCAGGTTGACCACAAAGATGGCAGCAAGATTGGGGGCTGCCGGCCTTCTTCTTGCTCCTCCTTTCGTGAGCACAGGTCAGCTACCTCCCCTTTCTCTGGTGCTGACCACAAGGATTGGGTGAGTTGGGATCTGTGGTTTATAAAATTCAACTTGATATATTATCATAATTCTACTGAGCAATCTACTTTATATAACTTACATGGTTCTCAATTCATTTAAGCAATTAAGAAATTGTATTTCTTTTGCCTTATGCACAAGCCCTACCCAAGTGCTATGCACATAATAGTCAGGGACTTGACAAGGATATGTTGACTCGAATGAGGGACAATATGAGCCATAGACCCCAGGAGCTGGTGCTGTGACAATCTGTGGTGGCTTCCCACTGCCGCATAGAACTAGAGAGGGCTGAGACCACTGCAGGAAAGAGGACCACAGCCTCATTCTGGCTATAAAGTTGTGTCTACCTGATATTCCATAATCATGCATTGCATGATGTTTCGGTCAACAACAAACCACACAGATATACACAACGATGATCCCATAAGATTAGTACCATGTAGCCTAGGTAGGTAGTGGGCTACACCATCTAGATTTGTGTGAGCACATCTGTGATGTTCGCACAATGACGAAATCGCCTAACGACTCATTTCTCAGAACATATCCCCATCGTTAAGTGACGCATGACTGCATTAATTCCGTTCATCAAAAACACAAACAATCCAGAATTAAAATCCAGATTTCTAGTGTCAGAGAAACGAAACATTCATATGATTGAATGCTTGCCTTTTATTTTTTTTAAAAGCTCTGTCTCATTCTGTTTATTTATTTATTTTTTAAGATTTTTTTATTTTTTTCCTTTTTCTCCCCAAAGCCCCCCAGTACATAGTTGTATATTCTTCATTGTGGGTCCTTCTAGTTGTGGCATGTGGAACGCTGCCTCAGCGTGGTTTGATGAGCAGTGCCATGTCCGCGCCCAGGATTCGAACCAACGAAACACTGGGCCGCCTGCAGCGGAGTGCGCAAACTTAACCACTCGGCCACGGGGCCAGCCCCTGCCTTTTATTTTTTTTAAAATGATTTGCTTGCAACTCATTATAGTGCCAGAGACAATTAGGTAAGGCAAGAAATAAGTAAATTGGTAGTATTCCTGAAGAAATGTCTATTTTCCAATTTTGAAATTTGGAGGTGAGATTTTTTTGTTTTTGTCTTTGGAAGGGAAAAAATAGGAAAAAATAAGGAATGAATCCCAAACTGAAAGGAAAAAATAACTTTTAGTAACAATCTGAAAGTTAATGCTGATAAATCCTCAGGATATATGTGTGTTGCAAGTTTTTATGTTGATACCCCGTATTTCCTAAATTCTAACATTTCATCAATTAAAAGTGTACCGTCCATTTAATAATAGCTGTTCAGGACAAAGAAACATGACCACAGTAATCTTTGATGTGGATTGTAAGGTACTACCTAACACTAACATGATGGATTTAAAATGTTGAGACTTTAAGATCAGTGCTTTAAGCCCTTCATTCAATCCTCTTAACAGCCTGTAAGAAAGATATTGTCATCATCCACATTTTACTGATGAAAAGCCGGCTCCGCATCAAAGATAGTCTAAGAGGCAGAGCTGGACTTGCACTCAGTCTAACCACTACAGTGAACAGCGGCAGGTTAGAAGCCTGGAGGACTTCATCATTATCGTCACAGGCCTATCCACCCGAGATCTGACCATTTCTACCACTTCCATCCCTATCTCCCCAGTTCAAGCCACCTTCACCTCATGAAGATGACTGCAGCATCCTCCCAATTGGCCTCTCAACTTGAGCTTGTACCCCTGAAGGCCATTATCCACCCAGATACCTGAGTAATCCTTATAGAGCCTACCTCATATCACATCTCACCCTGAGCTCAAAATCCTGCAATGGCTCCATCTCCCGAAATAAACCAAAGTCCTCACCACAGCCCCCAAGGCCCTCCCGATCTGGTTCCTGGCTGCCCTTCTCCCTCCCTGGATCATTTCGGCCTCATTGGACTCCGAACTGTTCTCAGATGCAGCAAGCACACTCAGGGCCTTTGCACTCGCTGTTTCCCCCAGGTACTCTCTCACCTTCTTCTGCCCTAATCAAAAGTTATCGAAAAACATCCCTGCTCCCCCTCTTTAAATAGCCCCCTCCAGGACTCTCTGGCCCTTGCCTGCTTCTCTTCACAGCAGCTATCACCTCCTGATACTCTAAACATTTGTTTGTTTCTCTTTCTCCCTTTTCTAAAAGGTAAGTTTTTAAAAGGCAAAGACTCTATGTTGTTCACTCTCTTATCCTCAACACCTAGAACAGTGCCTGGCACGGAGTGGGTGCTCAGGGAGTGTTTGTTGAATGAATCCATTAATTCGAAATCACATTAGTCTTAGTAGTTAAGAATCCGTATATATGGACATGCTGTTCTGCTAAGAACTATTTATCCTGCACAATCCTGACTCCATTCTGCACAATCACAGTTAGATATAAATAAGCTATAATTCCAGTAGTTCAATAATGGGGCATGTGTCCTCTCACTCCTGCTACATCATGGCTGGAATGGTGCACGATATTTTGGTAAGAATGTGGTCTGTCAACGAGCGCCCTGAGCCGGTGTGGCTCCGCCTCATCTGCCCGTCTGCACTTTGCTTGGCCTCACAGGGGCAGGAACAGCCTCGGGACAGCCTCAGAGCCCTTAATTCTCTCTTTGTAGTTGACTCTGCACTACCAAACTCAGATTCAATTTTAACAAAATTCCTCTTGTTTGAAACCTAAATGAAGACCATTTAATCACTCTTTTGAGAAATACATGTGCTGGTAAGAGGAACTTTTTAACTAAATAAGTTTCTATTCTTGTGAAGGCAGAACAAGAAGAAATAATAAAAAGTTTTCAAATAAAAACCGTTTCCTATTTTCATAAAAATGACTTGTTTCATTCTTATAATGAATGCATATAGTCCCTGCATGGCTAAGCCCGGAGACCACGTCTCGGTCCACGGAGCATTTCTCCTCTTCCTCGTCCCTCGTGCTTTGGTTGGCTGGTTGCCCATCTTGAAACGGTGCCTGGATTGTCCCTCCAGCCCTCCTTGTCCATCTTCCAAAATGCACAGGAAGCAGGTAAGAATCTCAGGCCACATACTCAGACGTGCAAGAAATATAGCATGTTAGAATCTTTCCATAAATTAACTTAATTTCAACTCACAGACCCTCTCCCGCCAAGCTAACAGGAAACTTAACTTTCAGATGATACTGGCTCTCTTCTTGCTTCCTCCATGTGGCTGGGGTTGGGCCAAGGTCCCAGGGGCTTACACTCCCGAGGCATCACGGAATCCCTTCCATCATTGGTCATCTGTCCACTGTGACCCCAGAGATAGCCTTTGTCCCAGACCACATGGTTTTTGACTCTGCTACTCTCAAGCCACACAGGGCGCTTCATAGATCTTGGGAACCGTTGAACCCCTGGCTGGGGATCCGGTCTCTTCAATACCACAGGGCCACTCCCTTTGTATCCTGTCAGATGCCATCAGAAAGCAAGGCTCATGGGGCCACAGACCTCCCCTGGAACCTCCTATTCAGCAGAATCTCAGCTTAATCTGCGAAATGCCTTTTCTCTCAAATCTGACTCTCTTCAATGGGCTTCGGCTTTTGGAAACACAAGGGACACTTTTCGCAAATAAGAAAGCATAAGCTACTTGCTTGAATGAAGAAAAGAAAGTGGAGAGATGCAGGTTGAAACCACGTGTGTTAATATCTTTAAATGGTCCCATCACACCTGCCCAACTGCAACCAAACCAGATAATCTCTTCTCTGTTCACACGTCTCAGAGGAAAAAGTTTCAGCTCGATGAGGGCTGGAGGAGTGGACCTGGACTTGGGGTCTCAAGTGGCCCTGCTGCCTGGGTCGTTGTGAAATTCAGAGCCTCAGGCTGCTGCAGCCATTGAGAAAAGACCAGAGTGGGACTGGATGTGAGGGGAAGACTCAGCCAGCTCCATCTGTGCATCAGATTCTATTCAAAGTCAAGTCATTGAAAGAGTTTTGGAATTGTCACATCAATTTTTCCATTGACCAATATGATCCTGTGAATATTATTTATCAATATAAGTAATTCACCCCTAAAGCATAGTTTGCATGCAGGTATTCTCTTTCTACAACTTAATCTGTTTACCACCATAAGAAATGTAGTTTTATAAACCGTCTTGCTTTCATTGTCCCTGTCTTTGTAAACGATCAAGTGGTAACTCAGGGATTAGCATCTTATTCAGCCCCACATTCTTAACAGAAAACCAACAAAAACAAAGAATCAAGCAGTCCCTGTGCAATCCCTGCTCTGAGACCCTGCACACAGCTGCACTTTCCTCTTCTGGAACAACACAGTGCATGGCCAGCAGACGTTTCTCAGTGACGTTTGCACACTTTGATGTCTGAACAAGACAAATGGTACAAGCCTCTCCATTCTTGTCTTTACCCTGTCATTTTAGTTTTCTTTTTCTTATTGGAATCCACGTCATTTTGAGAATCACCTTCATTCTTTATTGGTACAAGGTTGGGTGTAAGTAGATAGAATAGAAACCATGCGGGACAGCAAGGATAGGTCAGGCTCTTCAGCAGCCAGAGTAAAAAACAGACAGGATTCCTGCTCCGAAGGAAAGAAGACTCATCATGAATGCGAAAAAGGTAAGTCTTGTAGAGAAAGAAGCCTGTACAGAAAGCCAAGAGTATTATATTGTATACAATCCCACAGAAGCTTTTGAAGCTTATGGAAATTGGGTCATTCATGCATCCAGTGTTCCATCCAACAAACCTTTATTGATCACAACATGCCGGACACGATGCTAGGTTGGAGGATGATTAAAATATGAATATTCTAAAACAAAGACAAAAGTTTAAAAAAGGACCTATTGTAATGATATTACTGTATGCTCATAGAGCCTCATTTATTCTTGTCCCCTTGTTATTGATATTAATGAAAATTATAATGGATAACAATTGGCACTTTATGTACATTATCTCGTGCAATCTTCCGAACAACTCTAGAAACAATTGCCGGGTGCATCGTACAGATACGGGGGCACAGAGAAGTTAAGTCATTTGCTAGTAAAGACAAAGCTGGGCAGACAAATGCTCTACTACCCTCAGCTACTGCTCCACCACGCTGCCACGAAGCCATTCACCACTCCAACTCCACGTTTCGTGTTTGCACCTTAAACACACACGCGTACTCCTTGCTGGACTAAATATGTATGGCAAATACTTGCCAAAAGTCACCTTTGAAATTTCTGTTATTCCCTTGAGCTACACATAAATTTAACTATTAACACCTTAAGATGTACTTATTCTCTCCTCAAGCCAGATTTCTAATAGCGTGAACTGCCAAAAATAAACATACCAGCCGCTGAACTTTACCTCACCCTGCGGATTTGGGGATGAGCCCTGAGCTCCTGAGCAGACGGTTTTTGAACCACTACACTGCTCCAGTCCTTTCTCTGCTCTATGATGAAGGACGCAGAGCGCCTGGGCCATTCCACTGCCTCATGACAACAAGGCAAAATAGGGCCCTGCCCAGAATGTCACTTGTCAAAGTCAGGTTTCTTTCAGTCCTGAGTCACTACTGGCATAAACATACACTGGTCACTATAGCAAAAAGTTGGCCAGAAGCTGTCTGAACTTAGAATGGAAACCTAAAGCCTGGTATTTTGGACTGCACAATATGTCATTAGGTTCTCTTCTTGTGGCTCAGTTGCTATAACTGAAAATGGGCATAACACTACTTGCTACTCCCTTTCAGATATTATTTTCTCAAGGATTAAAACAATATTAATTAAACTCTTTCAATCCCCCAGTTTAAGTGTCTACATGAGGCGATCAACATAAAGTAAGATTTTAGTGGCGTACAACATTATCCAGACATTCTGATAATTATGTTTGTCTTTTGTCAAATCCTGTCCCTAAGGTGGTGTCATCTCAAAATAAGTATAGACCAGGCTAATATCCTTAGCAGGAATGACCACCAAGAAAAATTATAAACTGACATTTTATGAATGTTTCTATTTCTAAAACTAATCATGGTTAAAGGTCAAATACATTGATCAGTGGTACTGTCACATGATAGTGTTGCCTTCCTGCTAAGAAATGAAACTGAAGTGCACTCATTAAACTCATCACATGAGCTTCATTAGTGGAATCAGGCAGAGTTCATTAGTGGCAGAAACATGCAGACTTCATTTGTTTATTTTTCTTTCCTGTCAACAAGAACCACGTTGTCATTGCTGTGTTTGCCTTAGGAAATGTCTCCTCTGAGTTAGAATACAGACCCTGTTGGCAATAATTCGGTGCACAGCAGGGGTGGTCCGGTTCTTTCCCTTCCTGCCTCCATGTACAAGTAGAAGGGCTTGATCTTCTCCAGTGGCTCTACAGGCACTGTCCTGTGTTTGTAAAGATGATGTAACTGAGGTGACACACACGTGGGGTTGTCTAGCCCGGTGAGAGATCCGTCAACAATACCCTCCCGTTCCTATTTTAGGACTGCTTCCTCCACCATTGCATCCCAGACCATGCTTTGCATCATCCCAGCTCTACAGCTCAGAGTGGTGGCACAGTCCACCATCAGCAAGATCCCAGGGGGGTCGTTTCCTCACTTGCCTCTTACTCAACTGCCGCATCCCTTACAGCCTCCAGGAAGCAATATCTGGCCCCGAGAGACTGAACTTAAGCCAAGGTTGAGTTTTAACTCTTGACTCTCCTGATTTCTGAATTCCCAGTGAATCTTTCCTAATTCACTTTGATCTGCGGCCACTAATATTTCTCCCTAAATTAGATGGAATCTGGTACTTACTGCTCATATGTCTAGAGAAGGTAACTAGATTTAAATGATTTGGGATCAAGAGTATCATCGTCAAAGCCCAATATCTGGATAGTGATAGAAGAGCTGTGGGTTTTGGAAGGGGATGGAAAGAACTGAGGCGCACCCAGCTTCCTTTCTTGGTATGTGAGAGAAAACTTCACAGAGGACGACTGCATCAGATTCAAAACATTTGAAAATTTATATCAGAATATGCACAAATTTTATGAAAAAGAAGAAAAGCTTCTTTGTGATTAAAACAAAATGACTGGACAACCTAATGGCTTCAAGAGAATAATATTTAATAGAAGAGTTCAGAAAAAGGATTTCACAGTCCTGCCGGAAACTCCTTCCTCCCCCCTCCGGAACACTGCTGTGACGCCGCGGATGAGGCAGGGACCCTGCGAGCTCTGCGACGTGTGGTGATGCCGCCGAGCCTGCAGCTACACGGCCGCCCGGGCACCCACCGCCGCACGTGCTGTGAACCAGTGAGTTCTTACCTCGCTGACTACAGTCAGGAGATTTGGGGGCAGACACATTCTTTGAGCTGTGGGAATTTTAATTACAGCTTGATTTTTATGGCTATCCATTGATTTTCTGCTAATCTCCACCTCTGAATCTCCTAATTTTTACTTAGGTGTTGAAAGAAAAAAAGTGCAGAAAGGAGTATTTCTGGTAGATGCAGTACTGAGGGGTCTAAGGAACAGAGCAGATCCAGGCCGCAGCTGGTGTTGCTGTGATCACCAAGGCCAAGAGAAAACCGCTCTAAATTCTCACACTCGAGCTACACACTGTTGGAGAGAATTTGTATTCTGATTCAGAACCTAAACTGCGGCCTCACACAGAGAAGACCCCCAGTGGCCTGCATCTTCAGTGGCCTCGTTATTCCTCCTGCTCTCTTGCCTCATCTGAATAAGTCTTAGAAGCTGGAGGAAGTGATACTTTGGGGTTCCTTTAACTCTCCCCTCTCTCGCATAGCGTATTTGCGTCGAATGTGTTAGGCTGTTTAATGGTCCGTGAGAGAGATTCATGTCCTAATTCCTGAAACTTGTGAATGATGTTACCTTACATAGCACAGGGGGCTCTGCAGACATGAGTAAGCTAAAGATTTTCATGGAGATATTATCCCAAGTCATTGGGTGGACCCGCTGTGTTTGAGTAGTCTTTATAAGGGGAGGGTAGGAGGACCACAGTGAGAACAGGGAGATGTGAACACGGCACCAGAAGTTGGAGAGGGGCACTTGAAGATGGAGGAGGGACCACGAGAGCGCAGAAACGCAGGTGGCCACTAGAAGCTGGAAAAGGCAAGGCAAGGAATTTCTACCCTGCAGCTTCCAGAAGGCACATAGCCGGCCGACACCTTGATTTTCAACTTCTGGCTTCCAGAACTGTGCAAGAATAACTGTGTGTTGTTTTAAGGCACTAACTTTGCGCTAGTTTGTTGTAGCAGCAAAAGGAAACCAGCACAGTGTGAAATGTCCAGCTTTGCTTCCGAAGGATACTTGCTGCCCCCCTGTCAACCACCTCTTGTTTTGAAATTGGACCACAGGAGGTCCTGCTGAAGCGTGCAGGAAGCATCTGGTGGAATCTGGAGGCCTCAGCAAACACACACTGGCTTCCCTGGTTACGGAATGATCCTGTGCTTCTATGCGCTGAGAGCCGGGCCTCCTGATTTCCAGAAGACTGCCTTTGGGGAAATTCTATTTGAGTGAAACTGAAACCTTAGGACGTCTTCCTTGGAATTGATAGATAAGCCATTAGTGATCGAGAAGCTGCATATTAGACCACGGATTTCCCCACTCCCACTTTCTATTTGAGTCTCTTTACAGTAGTTTATTTTCTCTTCATTAAAACTGAACACGTTTTCCATCAAGATGAGAACTCTCTGGAATTGGACTAAGACTTCTTCCAAGCATTTCCAGTCTTTGTAGTAAATGCAAAGACTCGTCGTGCAAAAGTCTTGTGCATGTAGAGAAAGGAAGTGGAGTAGCAGTGAGTCAAAAGGTCTATTTTCATCAAATGCCTCAGAGAAACTCTTTGCTGGTTCTTGAGTTGAGAGGGAACTAGCATTCATTAAAGCCATGTTATCTACACAGCTGATTTTTCCTTCTTTTCTTTCTTTTTTTTGGTGAGGAAGATTGGCCCTGAGTTACCATCTGTGCCAGTCTTCCTCTGTTTTATACATGGTACACCACCACAGCATGGCTTGATGAGCAGCGTGTAGGTCTGTGCCTGGGATCCAAACCTGCAAACCCTGAGCTGCTGAAGTGGAACACATGAACTTAACCACTAGACCATTGGGCCAGCTCCATATCTACACGGTAAATTTTTATAACGAGCTTGTTACTGTGGTCTCAGGCCGAAGATACTAGCAACAAAACCCAAGTAACATAAAAACCAAGCTTAAAGTGGAAACTAATTTCAAAGAAATGGAAAAGAGGGTGCTTATTAGCATATGTTCTTCAGGAAAAAGCTCGCTTTTGTTACATAAGAGCTCTGTTAAACCAGATGTGCCTTCCAGTCAGACAAACCCAACGTGGAGAACATGGTGCTTGGAACTTCCTGAGGCTGGGTCCCTTCGGGGCCTCTGCTGGAAGACGGTAGCCCCCGATACAGAAAACGTCTCTTGCTAATACTACTATCATGTACAGTTGCCTTTATGTTTAAACCTGCTAGATTAAAAAAAAAACCTCGATAAGAGTATACCAAAAGAGAAATTAATTGTATTATAAGTAGTTAGTTTTGTCTGGATACTCAACTTGAAACCTATATATCAGGTTTGACCTTTCATATTTCTTTAATGCAAGAGACTTCAACTGTCACCACGATCACCTTTAGAGATGACGATCTCACAGGAGTTGCTGTGTATCAGCACAGTCATTCTCTATTATTCTAATAAATAGGTTAGAATTTTAAAAAAAATGGTTCACAGCAATTTTTTCAAAGAGTCGCTCAAAATATTAAAAACAATTTTTTCTCCTAAAACAGTAAGCATGACCACGAAATGCAGGAAAGGAACTAGAGCGTGCTTCTGTTATTAGGCAATCTTGCTATTCTGTATGGAAACGTCTAGACCTTTACTTGGAATTGCGTCCAACTCGAGACGACGTAAAGGAGATGCATGCACCCTAGGGAGGGTTTAAACGAGAGTCATAATTCCAGTTGGGAATCAGAAAATGAGATCTAAGAGGAAAGGACTGGCACCATCCTGGAAATTAAGAGGCTGAGTCGTAGTAATGGTTTTCAAGTACCGGAAGCCTCCTGAGGCACAGAATTATAGCTAGCTCATTTTCATCTCTACCGAGGACAGGCCAAGAAGCTTCCAATGCAGCTGGAAAACAGCTGAGTCAACTGAGGAAGGGATTCTGTCATGGTGAAAGGTTCTTTTTGACTCTTGGGTGGTTTGTCTGCAGAGCAGGCAGGCCAGGTGAGCAGGTGCTGGGACCAGAATGGGAAGGACTCCCCGTGCCTGTGTCAGCGGAGGCTGGGGTCCTCAGGCGGGGCAGTGCGTGCCTCCTTGCCTCACGGCTCTGCCCATGCTGTCTTGCCCCTTAATCCTCTGTCTTCATTTCCCACCCTGACTCAGCTGTTAGGGTCCGGACGAGAGTTCTAAAAAGCCTCACCTCATTGCTTCCTCCGAGGAGTTCAGAGCTTAATGAATGATTCTAATTCTTAGAAAGAAGAGCCAAATTTTTTTCATGACTGCCGTGAAAAGACATTACACAACATTTCTTCAGAGGCCTTCACAAGCAGTTGCTGCACAGCGCAAAGTGGAAAAACAGGACAGATTTCTCATGAGGGCTGGACCAGATGGCCTGCGCCAGGGCTCTCGGAGTCCTCCCTAGCTGTCGATTCCAAGAAAAAAAAAAATCACTGCTGGGCTTCTGTTTCGGTTTTCAATCTGAGTAACTGAAAATCAACCTGCAATGAGGGTTTTTAAATGCATTTTGATTTTGACTCTCAGAAGCAAGATTTCAAAGTAATCTCTAAAGGCTGAAGGAGACTAAAGTATGTGCACGCTGAGTGCCCAAATGAGCATTTTGTATCCAGGGTTGACAGGCAGCTCTGTCTGATCATCTGTGCCCAGGGTTTAGGAGATCTCTTTCTGAGACACCAGTTTTTTAGGAACTGTGATGCTACGCACACCATCATCTGCAGGTTCATTTATGTCCAGCTTCAGAACACGTGCAAGCAGAGAGCTGTGGCAGGGCCCCTCGGGGTCCGCACGACCCTGCCGGAGAGGAAGAAAGCCAGTCTGGCCCTCAGTGCACAGCAGGGCCTTGCCTCTTCTGGAGAGAAAAGCTTGAGCTGCAAAGTGTGCACATGCACAGAAGGGAATTGTTCTTTCTAGAAGCGTTTCAAGCGCGGTGCTTCTTTCTGTGTTGAAAAATGGGGCACGAGCAAGAAGCTGCAATGTAGGAGCTAAAGGAGCATAAGGAATCTCGCGCTTGGAGGCAGGAGACCTGAGCTTGGCCTCGACCCTCCCATCAGCTCCCTGAGTAACTCTGACCCGGAACTGGCCATTCTGTAGAAAACAATGTGACTGCATCTGCGGTTCCCTCATTGCTAACAGCCACTGCTAACTCACTCATTTCTAGTGACCACATAGCACTAATACTTCTCAATATTGAAATGGAAATCAGAAAGACATTTTTTTTGCCTTAAATTATTCAGTCTCCATAGCTCTATTTCCTAATTCTGAAAAGAGTAGAAAACTGGTGACAGCAATGTTTTGTAAGCATACAACACGATTAATTTACAACATCAAATCATTTTTTATTATGTCTAATGACTATCAGAATGGCTTTGAAATTCTTGTAGAAAAAGTATGAACTGATGCTTGTGAATTCAATTCTTCTCATAAAGGGTTTTTTTTCTCCTAAAAGGAGTTTTGAAGAATACTCAAAGAAACCAAGAGTCTTATATTTCGATCAGATTTACTGGACCCAAATCTCATACTGTTCAAGAATTAATATACTAATGATAGACTATGAATTTGATGAAATGAATTTGAAAAATCAAATTTATTAATCTGATTTTCCTTTTGAAAGTAATGTGATTTTTTTCTCCTTTTCTTAGAACACTTCTCAAATCACCACAAGCTGAAATATTTGCAGAAAAATTTAAAAAAAGAATTTCTATAAAACGAATGCACTTCTAAAAAGGGTCACTGAGTGGATTTGGGATTAAGGACTCCATCTGTAGCAACCCAGTTGACGACTGCAGCTAGAAGATGAGCTGTTTCTGGAAGCACTTTGGATGGATTCCTTTGCTTCCACACGTGTGCACACATACACACGTGCGCACACACACACGTGCGCACACACAATTCCAGAGCCGTGGAACTGGAACCACACTTGTCTAACAGCTTCCGGGGGCCTCCCTCCCTCCTACCATTTTCTCACCATCCCCTGGATGCCAGACTTCTGGCTGGGGCCTTGCAGAGGTGGAATAAACTCTGTGAGATTGAATCAGTACCTTATTTTCAGGAAGGTTTCTCCACCTCCCCATTCTCACCATTTCGTTTTGGGAAGAGAGGAAAGCCCACACCCATGGGTGTCGGTGGAAATGACAGTGGTATTCTTAACCAAAAAAGAAAAGAAAAGAAAAAAATTGGCAATTAAATAACCAAGCTGCTCTCTTCTCTGGACTAAAATCAAGTATTTCTATTTGAAACACAGCCACAGAGCTGGCTCCTCTCCTCTTCCTCCTCCTCAGCCCACCTAGTGCCTCCCACTTTTCCCCATACAGAGGCTGGCACAGGCGCACGCGCTCACACACACACACTCTCGGCGCCTCTTACGTAATCGGCTGACAAGATTGATCTTTCATTTCCATTGCTTTGATTCAAAATCTGCCCACCACTCGTGGGAGGCAGGGAATGGTGGAGGAGACGTGAGCTTCAGTAAAGAGGCTGTGTAAGGAGTGGCATGGAGAGACATCTGGTTTGAGGCTCCCCCTGAAGTCTTGATTCTCTATAGGAAAACAGAGGGCTATGGAATTCAACATAAATTCTCTTATTTCAAACTTACTGCTCTTCGATTTTATTTTGGAACAACTGCCAGATTAATCCTCCCTTAAGAGAACTTTGTAACTGGACACCCTGTTCAAACATCTATAATAGTTCCTCCCCTGCTCACGTTCACTTTATGTCTAAATGGGTGACCCTGACAGCCCACGTGCCACAATCTGACCCCTCTCTCCCTCTACCAGCTTCTCTTTCCCCACTCCCTGCATGGGCCCTCCATCCTCTTCTGATGTTGCTCTCCACCCCGTGCA
>NC_060270.1:59511333-59644326 GCF_021613505.1 Equus quagga
TGCACGGACCCTCCATCCTCTTCTGATGTTGCTCTCCACCCCGTGCATGGCCAGTCTATCCTCCTCTGTTGTTGCTGCCCCTCCCTGCACAGTCTTCAGGTCATGCTGCTGCCCCTGCCGCAGTCTGCTCTCCTCCTCCTCTTGGCTCCCCTTGGTATTTCTCTTTCCTCAATACCAAGCTCCATCGACCTGTCTTGTGAAACCTCTCCCTGACTCCTGCACCTCAGACTATAGCAACAGTTATTCTTTGTATCCTTAACTTACTGGCCTTTTGGCAGCGATATCTAGTCATGTCAAAGTGTAAACACTCAAGAGACCACCCTCACTCATTTTTTTTTATCCCCAGCAATTAACATAGTGTCCCATATGTGTACTCATTCATTTTCCAAGCATTTATTGAGTACCTTTATGTGCCAGGTGCCAGGTTAGACTCTAGGGTTACAAAGATGAAGCACCTGACCTCAAGGTGCTCATGGACTAATGGGGAAGACAGATGCACGTAGATAACAGCAACACTATGCAACCGATCATTCCCATACCAGATGCAGAGGGGGTGCTAAAGAGCAAGTATTTACTGCCTATGGGGGTGGAACCAAGGAAGGGTTCACAGAGAAGGTTATGCTCAAGTTGGGTCTTGGAGGGTGCCTAGGAGTTTGTCTGACAGATCAAGCAAGGTAGTAGAATTCCAGGGTAGAAGGACCAGCATGGAAAATTATACAGAGGCATAAAAAACCAAGAAGGTTCAGGGTACTGTGAGCAGTCCTCGCTAGCAGACACCTCTGATAAAGCAGGAGGTTAGAGGTCAGGTGAGAGCAAAGAATGGTGCCTGGATGCGTGACAGAAGCCAGAGCATGAAGGGCCTCAGGTGCCGCGTTAGGTAGTTTGGATTTTGTCCCCTGAGCTACTGGGTGACGTTGAAAGAATGTGGGAATAATGTCACGATCTGAAGGTACCTAGTGAGTGCTAAAAATAATGATGACAATAACTTGATTGTCCTTTAGTGGATGAATGGTTACTAAAAAATAAAACTGTGGGACATCCATACCATAGAATACTACTCAGCAATAAGAAGGAACAAACTATTGATGCAGACAATTTGCATGGGTCTCAAGAAAATCATACTTAGTGAAAAAAAAGCCAATCCCAAAAGACTACGAACTGTACAATTCCATTTATATAATGTTCTTGAAACAATAAATTGTAGAGATGGATCACAGATTAGTGGTTGCCAAAGATTAGGGGTTGGGGAGGAGGAAGTGGATGTGGCTCCAGAAGGGGAGTACGAGGGAGACTCGTAGTGAGGGAACAACTCTGATTCTTCACTGTGGTGGTAGTTACACATTTCTACACGCGATAAAATTGCACAGACATATAAACACACACACACGTGAATACATGTACAAGTGGTAAAATCTGAATAAGTTCTGTGGATTGTCCCAATGTTAATTTACTAGTTTTGATGTTGTGTTATAGTTAAGCAAGGTGTTACCATTGGAGAAAACGGGATTAAGGGTACATGGACATTCCTTGTACTTTTTTTTTGCAAATTCCTGTGAATCCATAATTATTTCAAAACTATTTTAAAATGATAACAAAAATGGTACGGTGTGGTTACCCTAAAAAACTGAAAAAAAGAGCAGCTTTTGGTGGAATTCAAAGGTTACTGCTCAGACAATTTTCTTCTTGTAAAGAATTCTCTTAAGAACTTCAAGGGATGTTTTATGTAAAATATACAGCACCAGGTTATACTGATATGGATGTATATGTTTCAGATAAAATTTTTCTCAATAAAATTGGCTCCATAAATATGCAAATTGTTCTAGAATTAAAGTAACAATTTCAGAATGGGGTGTAGCTTAGTACAAATATGCTCAATTCTAAATGATAAAACTCTGGGACCATGTCAAACACTAATAGCTGGGTCATTCTAAAAAGTTACCCAAAAACAAACTAACAAATCTGGCTTAACTTCTGTTCTGAGTGACTTGGCTTCCTTAGGATGAAAGGTTCTTGAAAGCGTCCACGTGTAGCATGTATGGCTGCAGAGTGTACATCAAACTCCAACACAGTGTGACGAACTCTGAGATTAAAACACACACAAAACTAAAATAAAGGAACTCTCAGGCATTAACAAAGCACAAGTACAAAAACTGTGAGCAACAGAATAGTCCTGTGTTCTTTACTTACAGGACAGTCCCCAAGATGAATGGGGGGTGGAATCTTGTTCTCCTGGGCTGACAGTAGCATTCGAATAGCAGATTGCTCTAGTGGATTTTTTCATTTTCAGCCTTGAAACAATACCTAATTTTATGCAAGACTCTTGCACAATGGTGATGTGAATGTAATAGTGGCTTTGAGCATTTTATTCTTGCAGAATTCAAATGTTTCACACAAGTGTATGTTATTAATTTTTTCTAAAATCCCAAGGTCATGAGTTCTTGATTAATGAATGGCCATCATAGGCTATAATATGAGTTGGACTTTAAAAATCCTAAGGAATTATATGAGTAGAAGGCACTCTATTCATTTATCAGGGGTATATGTCCCTAATGGCCAGGTAGCACCTGACAGCAGGGTTGGAGCCTGAAAGACGGCCCTGAGAGGGCAACAACAAGTGGCAGATATGGGCACAATAGTACTCATGGCCCAAGATGTAACCATAATCCTGGAAGTGGAGCAGAAATGGGAGCCTCAAAATGAATCAGTTAAGTTGACCTAGGCATGACCACCCCCAGCCCCTGCCAAATATAGCCTTCATAAGAATGTTTCACAATAGATAATTATTATTTGTTTGGTTTTTTTTCATGGTCTCTTTCCCCAACCTGAATGTAAGCCCTAAATCTAGCCTGGTTTCTGCACCTTTGTGTACCCAGTTTTAGTAGGGTTCCTGGTATAGAGTAGGTGCTCAACAAATATTTGTTGACTAAATGAACACCTTTTCACTTTATAACACTGCTTTTTGACAATTAGAGTGATAGACACTTGACAAATTCTGGTGAAAGCTATGAACCATCTTCTCAAAAAAATGTACGGAAGGCAATATTTTTGATCTTCTATAGGATTCATGGATCCTAGATTAAGCTATGCCGATGGAAATCATTTTCAAGGATGAGAATATTATTATAAACACAATTAGTCACTGACTTTCCTTTCTAGTTCCTTCAGGCAATCTCCTGATTGTTTACTCAAACCAATTACCTCCCCAACTCTATGACATTGTTTTTTGTTATTTGTTATAATTAATAAATAGTCCACACATGCACGTTATACTTTACTGACATCAATGACAAAGAAAAGGAGAATTCAGCTAAAGGAAATATTTTCATCCTTTTTGATAAAATGTATAGCTCATCTCTTTCTCCTTCCTGCCTCTGTCTATCTGTCTGTCTCTCTTTCCAGCCTTGAGAAAGTCTTAGTGTACATTGGGATAATCTCATAATCTCTTTTATAAGGGTCACTCTGAGTAGAATTTGAAAGAGAGAGGGGTTAGGTTATACTCACACACACAAAACCAGCTGCTTGTCACAGATCAGCGGTTGATAATAAGAGGGGGAGTGGAGAAGAGGTATCTTGTCTAGTCATCAAAAACAACAAATAACTCAAAGTTTACTGAAGACCCTAGGTGGCTAACTTTTCGGGAGAGAAGAGCTGTCCTTACTTGACAGTAATGAAAGACACCCAAAGGAATCTTACTTGCATACCGAGCTTTTGGTAAAGAGGGACAATAATCACCCAATCTGAATCTGAGCTGAGCTGAAAATATTACCAGAAAAACCTTAATGGAGATCTCCTGCCATCTCAAAGACTTCAGAAGACCAAACTCTTCCAATACAAAGGTTCACAAGCAACTGTGAAGTCTGTCACAAGAAATGAGGGGTGTTACTTTTTATTTCTTCTGGTTTACAAAAAGGAAAAACAAAAAACAGCTCATAGTGCTGCTAAAATGCTGGAGGCCACGATTCTAATCATCTCTGTGGTCTGCCTTAACCCTGAGTGTCCCACTCCTAGGGGCCTGCGGAAGGCAGCAGCTCGTCTCCGTCTCGGCAGCTGAACTGCATACAGAGCAGCGCGGTGTCCACCGGGCAGGGGCCGGGGGTGCGCCACAGCAGCAGTGACAGAAAATGCCAACGCACTCGACACTGCAGTCTGAGGTAGCGAACTGTCATTGTGGGGCCCCACTCTCCATCGACTCACACTGCTGACACTTCAAGGGGTTGCCTGGAGCCCAGCTGCTCACACTGTGCTGCAGCTAGGGCAAAGAGCTTCAGCTCTGGTTTTTAGTGGCTACCCCTCACAGCTTGCTTTCTTCATGGCGCAAAAATAGATCGAAACAACAATGCTTGGCGTTTTTGCAATGAGAAGCTTTCCTGCAACTCTGCAAAGAAACTTTTTCAAGGGTAACTTTTATAGATATTGGTTTAAATTTCAGAAAACCCACATGGAAACAGTCTTAGGTGTGCATTATTCTAATTGCATTAACTTCCTTCTATCCTAAAACTTGGTTCCTAACAAAGATGAGGGATAGTTAACGTAAATAATTGAGAAAATCATATTTGCAAATTAGAGTAAACAAAGCCTTTGGAAGACGCATCATTAGTGTCTCTCCTGTACATGAGCAAACGCTTTCAGAGACTAGAAGCACCATAGTTTTAAAGAAATAAAGTTGGAAGGTTCAGCGCAAAGCAGATATAACAAGGAGGCAGGAGTCACATAATTGAATAAGGAAATTTTCTACTTATCAAATTTAAGTCATTCCCTATTAAAGAGAGCATCAACTATTACCAGGAAGATTTCCAACTATGGAAAACAACATGGAACAGGAGGGAGCTTAAACACGTATGAGGAAACTAGCAGTATTTTAACAATTGACTTTTTCTCCATATTTCATGGCAAGGTCTACGTTGTATTTCATGCAATAATTCAAATTTAAATGTCAGTGTTCAATCTAATTTACCACTGTAGGTGTTTCTTCCTGCAACAAAACTTTCTTAAAAGCTCTGCATGGTATTTGTTACCTTTGTCTTTCAAAGATCCGTGAGGATGCAGTACTAGAAGGCAAATTATTTTTAATCGTATCATCACAGAAACTACAGTCCATTATAAAACAACACACACACATTTGCTGTTGAAAGGCTACCGCGATCTCAGCACCAGTTCCCAGCAGTTGTCTTATTTGCTGCAGACTGGCATTCACATAGTTCCTAAGGTGTCCGTAACACTTTAGAATACACAAAATGGGCCACATTTTTAAAAATCCTATACACACACAACACAACACAACCACCTTGAGATTTCCACCCTCCTAAGGAGCTATTTTAGAGACACCTGAGAATTCTAAATTAAGCACCCCGCCGATGAGTAAGTCACTTTTCGAAACCGATGAACTGTCTCCACTGCACCTGTACAGAACATGGAAAGCCCAGGCAGAAAGAATCTTACATCCATACCTATATTTCATGCCAGTCTGCTTCGCGGTGGACTCTTTGAGAGAAATGTGGTGCTGAGGGGTGAAGGTCCCCAGGCTGCGCGCGATGATAGCGACCGTGCGGAATTTGGCCCGGGCTGCGTTCACCACATTGGGGGCGGTGGAGCTCTGCTTGCTCAGAAGTCGGTCCTCACCATTCCGACTCTTCAAATTGTGCTCTGTGCAGGCTATGGAGACTTGCATTGCTTCCCCGGGCAGTGCACAGTCCCTCTCAGAACGCCAGAACACAGGCAGTCACGGAGGTTGAGCAGTTGGAGGGTTCTGCTGGTCTTTTCACCCCTCCTTGCTCCCCTTGCCGGGGATGCCGTCAGAGGAGTCCTCGCTGCCTACTTCCGAGCCGGGAAGGGCAGGGGTGGCCGCGGGGCAGGACAGAGTCCGGGGCACCGAGAGAAGTAGGCAGCCAGCCCTGAAGTTGTCACGGCAGCTGGAGCGCGGATCAGGCTCGCAAATCTTCGCGGGCAGTAATCTCGGCTGATTCAACAGCCAAATCCGTGCGGTCGGGAGGCTGTCGCAGACGCTGAGAGCTGAGCATTCGTGCTGACTGCACGCAGCCCTGCCGGGAGCCGGCCCGCGGCGTCTGAATGCGGGCTCGCTTCTGGGCGATGGCTCAGATCCACGCAGGCATACCGCAGGATGCGCCGCCAGCACCCTCTGGACCACAGGCAGGATGCTCAACTGGCGCGTGGAGCATCCCAAGAAGCAGCTAATCTCGAGCCTGTGCCCGGGGACCTGTGGTCTCCATCCACTCCGGCTGTCAGGTCCCTCCCCGCCCCGCTCCCGGAGGATGTGGGGGCTCTCAAGACCCCTCCCCACTCATTCTCAGGCGGAAGCCTGGATCCTGAGCCCGCAGGGACGCGGGTTTGCAGCTGCACGGAGGAGCAGGCGGGTCCCTTTAAGGAGCTCCCTGCCTTTGTGTGCGACGGGAAGGCAAGGATCGCTTTCGCCAGACTCTCGCTGTAACAAAATCTGGAGGGCTGCTCATAAAAAGGGCTCTGCCCAGACTCAGACCAAATCCTCCTGCAGCACAACAGTTGGAACTGGGGGAAGGCAGAGTGGGGGTGCTTCTGCCACGAAACATGCCAGTGAATTGACACGTGAATACTCTGTGACTGGCTTGCTAACACGCAGCTTGAAATGCCTGTTATTAGCCTTGCCAGGGTTCCCCTTTGCGCGTTATTTCTCAAGCAGATAAGTTTGAAGTTTCCTGAAAAGCCACAGTGCAGCCTTTTGGAGTCAGGACTGCTAACTTGCTGCAAAATCTATTCTGTCTCCCAAAGGAGGGGAGAAGGCAGCAATTCACCCAGAGGGCAGCCGCACTAGGTGAGCAGCAGGTCCACATAATTGCCCAGGAAGGCCCAGGAGGGTGACTGGAACCGCACACACCGCCCACTGGCCGTCTGAGGCCAGCTGGTGAGGACAAGCACTGTCTCCAGGTCAGAGGTGGGCAGCCAGACCTCCCCGTCCACTCTGAATCCACATGAGGCAGGAACATTGCCTGGTTCAGTGTCAGGTGCAAAGAAACTACTTAATAAATGTAGCTGAACCAAACTAAGCACCGATTGGCCGTTAACAATTCCTCTCTCCATTTGAAATCCGTGGAAGCCAGACTCCTTTCAGAGATTACTTACAATAAAATTGTGGCTTCTAAAAAATCAGTTTTCTAAACATGATTCCCAACAGACACTGCTGTCAAGCAAAAAGGAGCAGTGTTTAAATCAACAATGTTTGTGAGCACCATCTCTGCACTAGGCAATAGGGAGAAATATGAAGAAAACATGAAGCACTGTCCTCCTGAAGGAACTAGCAATCTGGGTGGGAAGGAAAGCATTCATTCTTAACACAGTTCATTAGCAGTGTGGGAGGCACGCTACGACGTGTCCGAACTAGTGGTCCAGACGCTGAGTTCACTGGAGGTAAGCAGCACTGTGATTACAGGAGCTGGAGAAAGGCCTTTATTTCCAGTCATTCCCCACACTTCTACTGGGTCCCTGTTAGGTACCTGGTTGCTTGTTGCCAGGGGTCAAGGATGGCTTAGACAGAGGTTAGACCTCAGGGAGCTTGTGGACTGGACGCCCAGGCAGCCCTCAGAGAGGGGCGGGACTTTGCCTGGGGCACGAATTTGATGAGCAGGAGAGAAGGGAGGCCGTCTCCCCAGGGGCTGGCAGGTGTGGGGAGGACACACGCTCTGGCTGGCTCTGTGTCTGACCACTTCCTCCCAGCAAATGAAGTTGTAGGAATGAAATTTTCAAGTGTAATATGTGCCTGTTTTGAATTCTATTCCAGACATGAATCTTAACATTTTATAGCCTGCAAATAAGGTTTAGTCACATTGTGGAATCTCATCCATCATGGAATTGCCCTCTGTGCCCTTCCCACTCCGGACTTTGAAAAACAAATATACCACCTACACTTCAGTGGTGGGGAAGAAACTTTAGGAGGGGGTGAGGGCTGTAGAAAGGGACAAATGAAACTGGGGTGTCTTCCTTTATACCCCCAGCTCCCAGGAGGGGTTCTTGAAGCATATCTTTGTTCCCTGGAATAAATAACAGTGGGCAGAGAGGAAGCAGATTATTAGAACCTTTATTTTTTCACACTAAACTGGCTCATCGGAGATGATCAATGTGATTCAGGAAGAGAGTCAAAGTGAGAAGAGGAAGCAGTGGGAGGAATCAGAGGGAACAGCTCAGAAAAGGGAAAAACAAAGCAGCCTGGGAGGCAAGATGGAGCATGGTGATCACCACGCGGCCAGAGGGGTCGGGAGCCAGCGGCTCCGGCACTGGGGGGAGGCCTGTGGGAAGGTGGCTCAGGGCTGAGGGAGGGGTGCTGCCAGTTCTACAGGGAGGAGGGAGGCGTGGAGAGTGGGGAGATCTGGACACTGCTAGTCCAGTGGCTTTCAGGTTTGCCAAGAACTAGCAGAACTGTGCAGGAAAACATACCCAAAACCAGGACGGGGAATAGGTTATCAGAATAAAACACGCACAGCAGAGCTCCCTGAGCCACGTTTTATCCCCCCTAGGACCAGGCAGAGTGCCTTGTGCATAGCAGGCCCTCACTCTATAAATAATTGAGAGAGGGAGATAAGGAAACAAAGGAAGGAAGGAGGGAGAAAGGAGGAAGGGAGGCAGACGGGAAGATGCCAAATTCTTGGATAAACTTGATTCCTTTAAAAAGAAAGAAAGAAAGGAAATCCTGCCCGTTCTAGTTTTGCACTTAAAAGGAGGGAATAATTGTCCCACACTCACGTCTGCACCTCTTGTGTATAGACCAGTGGCCCAGCCTTTGGTACATCAAAGTACTGAGGCCAGAGGAGCGCTCGGAGCGCCAGCCTCTTTCTTGCTGCCCACGGTGCACCTTTTCAGATCCGACGCCAGAGGCTTTCTTACAGGCAGCCAGCAGCTCGGTGACTTTCCCCAGCCCTGCTCACCCTTCCCAGCACTAATGGAGCAGCAGGTCTCAGGAGCCCGGAAATTAGGTAACAGTTGGCTGTGAGAACGCTCATTTCTAATGAGTTTGTGCTAACAGGCCACATGCTAATTAAACTGGGGAATTAGATTTGGAATCTGTATCCTTTCATTGTCACACAATAAGATTTGGAGGAATTCTCACTGTTATTATTTCAGGCTCAAATCAGGCCTACAATGAAGATTAGATGCAGATGCAGATATAGATGTAGATGCAGATGCAGATATAGATGTAGATGTAGATGCAGATGCAGATGCAGATATAGATGTAGATGCAGATGCAGATATAGATGTAGATGTAGATGCAGATGCAGATGCAGATATAGATGTAGATGCAGATGCAGATATAGATGTAGATGCAGATGCAGATGAAGATGCAGATATAGATGTAGATGCAGATGCAGATATAGATATCGTTATGTGTTGAATTGGGTCTGCCCCAAATTCATATGTTGCAGTCCTAACTCCCAGTAAGCATCTCAGAATGTGAGTGTGTTGGAGATAGGATCTGTAAAGAGGTAATTGAGGTAAAAGCAGGTCATTAAGGTGGGCCTTAATCCAATATGGCTGGCATCCTTCTAAGAAGAGGACGTTAGGACGCAGACACACATAGAGGGAAGACCACGTGCAGACACAGGCAGACACAGCCATCTGCAAGCCAAGGAGAGAGGCCTCAGAAGAAATCGACTCTACTGACACCTTGATCTTGGACTTCCAAGAATTTGGAAGCTTCCAGAATTGTGAAAAAATATATTCTGTTGTTTCAGCCACCTGGTCTGTGGTGTTTTGCTATAGATATTGTTTGTTTTTATTTTAATTCTTATATTATAGGTCAATAGAAACTATTGGAGCCCTCTAAAGAAGATGCCCTTAAAAGCCATTATTAGACCATCATGAATATCATTATTGTCCACTGTGCACACCCTAAGCCAATGTTACAAATGTGCTCCAAAGGACAGCCCCAATGACAACTCATTTACTCCCTCCCACAAAGTCAAAATGCCCCTTCCCGGTGACACGAGAAGTCGTGCTTTTTAAGGAACTTCTACTTCTGTCCCCTGTTTTAAGTGATCTCCGTATTTTACTAGTTTCCCCTTTTATGGGCTTGCTTCCTGCTGAGCATCCAGGAAGCAGCAGCCGCAGAAGTGTCCTGAGGAGCTGGAGAGAGATATGCGCCAGCAGCCAAAGGCCCAGCATCCAAACCCAGCTCTGTCACTTCGCCTGTGACCTCAGGTGAGTCGTTACAGCTTTCTGTGCCTCTCTTCTCTCACCTGAAATATGAGGGGGGTACATATTTATTTCCAACATCCTCTCTTGTTCTATAGACTCGAAGGTGCCTTTTCAGAGCCATGTGGAGGTTGCAACATTACACACACCCAAATTATCACTGACGCTATGATTTCGCCTGAGGCTCAGCTGGTCTCTGTTCATTACCTGATATTTGGAATTCCTTGACATTAGTGTCCAAGGGTCATTGGGCTGTGGTGACAGGGATGGTCAGGAACAGACCACGGCTACTTAAGCCCATCTTCTCGTGCTCATCTCAGTCTTCACGGTAACGGGGAAGGACTCTAGGTGCGGGCTCAGCTGAGCTGCGTGTGGATCTGCTCAGTGTCTTCCTTCCCCTGTGCATCGAGCAGGATGCCTCACCTCCCTGTCCCTCAGCATCCTCATAAAAAAATGGTGCAAGAACGTGCCTCTCCGGATGATCCTGGGAATTGCATGACCTAGGGCTTAGCCCACAGTAAGCACTTGATAACTCCTAAGTATCCATCTCATTTATTAAAAGCAGGGTTGTTAGAAGTCATCAATCTCCTCTTAAATAAGCTCACCTGGAGATCTCAGCAATTACAAATAGCAGTGACACTTAAACAACACTTCCTATATCCTAGGAACTCTTAACAACACTTTTCATGTGTTAACTCGCTTAATCCTCACACAACCCCACAGGGAGATGCTGTGTTATCAGCTCCCTTCTATAGATGAGGAGAGGGGAGACACAGAGAAGTTATGTAACTGGCCCAAAGTGCACAGGCAGGAAGCTTCGGCCCCAGGATCCACCTGGGCTAGCCTGCCTCGAGGGACTTGGTTCCTAACCGCTAGGCCTGCTGCTTCTCACTACAAGGACTTCCTTGTGAGAAGGACTTTGAGAGGTGCCATTTTATGAATATGATTTAAAAGAGGCCCTATTCTTATTATGAGTCAGGGAAAGAAATTCAATATTAAAAGTCTAAAAATTTCAGAACAATGAAATCATCCACGCTTGGTAGCTTTCAAGTATGCCTTTTATCAATCTTTTCAAATACTCCATAATACTTTAGTTGCTCAAGAAAATTTTTTTTCCAAGTTACCTGGCAAATTTCTGATTGATTCAATTTATTACAAGCAAAGTCAGAACCAAGTGCTTTTTGCTGAGTCCACTTAGAACTTACAGTTTATATTGCATTGGAAGCCACAGCCAGCGGGGGCCAGGAAACGTTCAGTTACACATCCAGACAAAACCGGATTCATTCAAAACAGGAAAGAATCTGCTAATATCTGAAGAATTTTAAATATGCAAGTATACAGATGGCAAGCCACTTTCTGTGCCAATCATTTGTGATTAAAAGAGGAATTGTTAGGGCGAGAGTTTGCCAGAGATTCTTAATACATGGGTTTGAAGAGCGATTTATTATACTCTGACAAATTGAACCAGCCATGAAAATTAGCATGGGCCCCCATTTTCATGGGCACAGGTTTTGGAGTAAGAAAGAAAGTAAAATTGAGAGGCTAAAGTGGAAATACTCTACGTGCTGCTAAGTAGATGAAACTTCCGGATGTCTACCCTTCTGCTTCCCTGAAGAAAAGTCTCCAGAGAACCCCACCAGGAAACTGTGACAGGCTCAACATATGTTTTCTCACACCACCACCTATGTGTCTAAAACCAAAACATAATTATACTGTAGTTAAGCTTTTCAATTAGCAAGTAAACTATACCCACAGCCACTGACAAATATTTCCTTAATTTGAAATTTCTGACACATCAGATGTATCAGCACAATTTCCATTATTTATCCATCACTTCATGTGTTCAAGGCAAGGTGCCGTAGTGCTACAAGAAGCAGAGGTGGAAAAATGGGAAATTCACAATTCAGATTATTTTGCTTAGGCCTCTTCATGGTAGGTCATTTCTCACAAACATGTCTGGAAACTGGACAAAGAGCTGGAAGGAAACAGGGACACATGGTCTGTTGTGTTTTTTTTTATACAAATATTATTAGTTCTTCCTAAATTATTAGCCATTAGTATAATTTCTGCCATTGCCTTATAATAGAACAAACTGGTCAGAAATATTTGCCACGTCATTGGATAAAAGATTTTCCTAAAGAGCTTAACTCACAGAGAATTTGTTTTCAGATATAATTAGAATTACTATATTTCATCCAACTTAGGATACCATTAGCCATAAGATACATCATTATTTTGTATACCACTAAAATAAAAATGGTGGCCAATAAATTACTACAGAATGCTCTTGTTTTATCCCTTAAGCGTTTTTATTTTAAATTTATTGAAAGAGTCTTTTTAGACTTAGGTAGACTTTTCTGCCCAAAATTTCACTCTTGTACATATATAAAAAGGAAACTATAATGGGAATAAATTGGTTAAAGTATTCTCAAAATGTGTTCACATTCAGAATTTGATGCTGCTGGATGTTTTAGTCAGTCATCAGTGTCCACATCTTTGCACACAGTCATCCTTTCTGTTGGTAATGCAATACTTTTTAAAAAGCATGCTCAACTATTCTTTCTGGGATTTCTTTCCCAAGCTGTTGATACCTACTCTGAAAGTTGTGATGCACACTTCCAGGCACTGACAACCTCATCATGGTGGCCACCTAAGCAGCAGCAATTAGAAATCATGTCACAATTTCAGCAAAGGAAAAATGTGTGCTTCAAAGAATGGATGAACTATGGTGATTTCTAAGATAGTATATTACGAACTCTTATTTCATGGCCATTTAAATCTAAAATACTTTGGAAGGAAAGAAGGATGGGAGGGAGGGACGGGGGAAGGAAAATACTTTTGAGCACCCACTATGTGCCAGGCATTGTGCCAAAGGCTTCTGCATGCATTATCTCACTCCAGAGGAAAGGGAGGGAAAGAGACAGTGTCAAGATGGTGGTGTAGGCAGACTCTGAACTTACCTCCTCCCATGGACACAACAAATTTACAACTACTCTTGGATCAATTAGCCCTGAGAGAGAACTGAAAACTGGGTAAAAATTACCCCTGCAACAAAGGACAGTGCTGACTGAGGTGGGAGAGCAGAAATTCCTTTGTGGAGAGAAAAAAAAGCCACCTTCACAAGCCACGGCACTTCCCAGCTGGCCAGGAGCTATCCTGAGGTGCTCAGCCTTCCCTGGAGGTGTGAGGGATCTGAGCAGGAGAGCATTACCTCTATAAGAAGCTTTTGGACTCAGCACAACCAAGACAAGTGTCATACTATCAGGCTTTGCTGGCTATTAACTACAATGAGGAATACCCCCAGAAAAGATCTCGGACACATGGAGAAAAAAGCCGGCTCTTAAAGGGCCCATGCACAAATTCACCCATCTCAGAAAGCAACCTAATATCACCAGAAAGAAAGGTTCACAGTCCTTTGGTGAAAAGAGACTCACCTGGTAGGATCTGGGTGCATCTCAGTAGGAGGTGAGACCTTTCCAGGGAATGAGACACTGGTGGCAGCTACTGTTGTGACCTATTACAGGCGTGCAGACACAGATGCTGGCGGATGCCATTGGAGTTCTTCCCCTGGCCTGTTAGCCCAGGGGTCTACCTCACCCCCTAGAGCACCAATTTAATCCAGCTCAACCAGGGCAAACAGCCTGCCTTAGGGACTGGCTCCACCCAACAGCAAACCCTTGGGCAACTTGTTGTCCTGCATAGATTGGGTGCTTGATACCTCTGCAGCCCAGCAAGTGGGTCTGCCTCTGCAGGGAAGGGTGTGTATGAGGAGCCAGTGGAGTGTGTTGGGCATTGGTGGAGTGTGTGGGGCCTCTGCAGTGGGGCGACTGGCTCCACTTCAGTGAGTCAGGGCATGTGCATGGGGAAGGACTGTGTTGATGGAGTGTGTGACCCTACAGGCAGTGGGGCTTGTCAGCTGCAGCAGACTTGTGCTTCTCAAACAGCCTCATAAGGGGATTGTCTCCATCTTCCAAAGCTTGAAACAATTGGGTGCTTTTGTGCCTGGGTCCAGCCCCACTCAGCTGCAATCCTCAGAGAGCCGACAACAAGCTTGTAGGCAGAACCATACAGCAATTGTAAGCCCTTGAGCCTAGCAAACAGCCACACTAGGGGCCTACTCACTTAACAGAAAAACTACAACTGGAATGTACTATTAGACCTTGCAGTCAACTGTGCTAGGGCTCCTCATAGCCAATAAAGTGACGGAAGGGACCATAGCAGCCACACACAGCTGAGCATTACAACCAGCTGGCCAGAGGGACATCCTAGACTTCCTGGATACCTGCAGAAGAGCAACCCTGCTAGAACAGAAGGACAGATGTAGCCCACACACATGCTACTCCTGGAAAATTTGGAAGTGACGATGGGGGGAAGCACACTGCTGGGCCTCATAAGGCATCTTCTACATAAGGCTACCTTTCAAAGATTGGGAGATGTAACTGACCCACCTAAAACATAGATATAAGCACAGAGAAAGAAGCAAAATGAAGAGGCAGAGGAATAAATTCCAAGTAAGGGAACAGAACAAAATCCCAGAAAAAGAACTAAATGAAACAGAAATAAACAATCTACCTGACCAAGAGTTCAAACAAAAAGACATAAGGATGCTCACTGATCTTGGGAGAAGAATGGATGAACTCAGTGAGAACATCAACAAAGAATAGGAAAATATAAAAAAGAACCAATCAGAAATGAAGAATACAATACTGCAAATGAAAAATTCATGAGAGGGGAATCAATAGAAGAGTAGATGATACAGAAGGACGGATCAGTGAGCTGGATGAAAGACTGGAGGAAACAACCCAAGTGGAACAGATAAAAGAAAAAAGAATTAAAAAGAATGAGGGCCATCTGAGGGACCTCTGGGACAACATCAAGCACATCTGTATGACAGGTGTTCCAGAAGGGGAAGAGAGAGACAAAGGGGCAGAGAAGCTATTTGAAGAAATAATAGGTAAAATCTTTCCTAACCTAAGGAAGGAAATAGACATCCAGATATAGGAAGCACAGAGAGCAGCAAACCAGATAAACCCAAAGAGGCCCACAGCAAGACACATTCTAATTAAAATGTCAAGAATTAAATAGAAAGAGAGAACCTTAAAAGCTGTAAGAGAAAGACAACAAGTTACATACAAAGGAAACCCCAGAAACCTATCAGCTGACTTTTCATCAGAAACCTTACACTCTAGAAGGGAGTGGCATGATATATTTAAAGTGCTGAAAGGAAAAAAACCTGTGACCAAGAATACTGTACCTGGCAAGGTTATCATTCAGAATGGAGGGAGAGATAAAGAGTTTTCCAGACAAGCAAAAACTGAAGGAGTTTATCACCAAGAAACTAGCCCTACAAGAAATGCTAAAGGGACTTGTGTAAGTGGGAAGGAGAAGACCACAAATAACGATAAGAAAATTATCAAAAAAGAAAAAGCAATAAAATCACTGGTAATGGCAAATATACAGTAAAATTGGGAGATCAACCACCTATGAAGACAATATGAAAGTCAAAAGACAAAAGTACTAAAATTATCAATTTCCATGATAAGAGGATAATGAATACACATGCACAAAAAAAGAGGTTAGATATGACATAAAAAACATAAAGTGTGGGAGGAAAGGAGTAAAAGAGTAGAGACTTTGAAAGAGATCAAACTAAAGAGACCATCAACTTAATATATTGCTATATACATAGATTATTATATATGAAACTCATGGTAATCACAAACCAGAAACCTATAATAAATACACAAAAAATTGAGAAAAAGAATCCAGACATAATACTATAGAAAGCCATCAAACCACAAGGGAAGAGAGAAAGAGTAGAAGAAAGGAACAGAGGAGCAATACTAAAACACCCATAAAAAAAGTAACAAAATGGCAATAAGTACATAATTATCAATAGCTACTTTAAATGTCAGTGGACCCAATGACCCAATCAAAAGGCATAGGGTGGCTGATTGGATCAAAAAAAACCAAGACCTATAGTTATGCTGCATACAAGAGACACACTTTAGACCTAAAGATACTCACAAACTGAAAATGAAGGCATGGAAAAAGATACTCTGTGCAAACGGCAAAGAAAAGAAAGCTGGGGTAGCAATACTTATATCAGACAAAATACATTTTAAAACTAAAACTGTAACAAGAGACAAAGGGCACTACATATTGATAAAGGGAGCAATCCAACAAGAGTACTTAACACTTGTACATATCTATGCACCCAGCATAGGAGCACCTAAATATATAAAGCAATTATTAACAGAAATAAAAGGAGAAATAGACAGTAACACAATAATAGAAGGGGACTTTAACATTCCACTTACACCAACGGAAGGATCATCCAAACAGAAGATCAATAAGGAAACACAGGCCTTAAATGACACATTAGACCAGATGGACTATAGTAGATAAATACAGAACATTCCATCCAAAGACTACAGAATTCATATTCTTTTCAATGCCCATGGAACACCTTCTAGGATAGATCACATATTAGGCCAAAAAACAAGTCTCAATAAATTTAAGAAGATCAAAATAATACCAAGCATCTTTTCTGACCACAACAGTATGAAACTAGAAATCAACTACAAGAAGAAATTCAGAAAAGCCACAAAACATGGAAATTAAACAAAAGGCTACTGAACAACAATTGGGTCAATGAAAAAATCAAAAGAGAAATGATAAAATACCTGGAGATGAACAAAAATGAAAATGTAACATGCTAAAACTTATGCAGTACAGCAAAAGTGGTTCTAAGAGGGAAGTTTATAGCAATACAGGCCTACCTCACAAACAAGAAAAATCCCAAATAAACAGTGTAACAGTGCACCTAAAGGAACTGGAAAAAGAAGAATAAACAAAACCAAAAATCAGTAGAAGGAAGGAAATAATAAAAATCAGAGCAGAAATAAATGAAATAAAGACTTAAAAAACAAGAGAGAAAAAGCAACAAAACCAAGAGCTGGTTCTTTGAAAAGATAAACAAAATTGGCAAACCCTTAGCCAGACTCACCAAGAAAAAAAAGAGAGAAAACTCAAATAAATAAATCAGAAATGAAAGAGAAGAAATTACAATGGACATCTCAAAAATACAAAAGATTATAAGAGAATGCTATGAAAAGCTATACACCAACAAATTGGATAATCTAGAAGAAATGGACAAATGCTTAGAATCATACAACCTTCCAAAGCTAAATCAAGAAGAAATAGAGAATTTGAATAGACGAATCACCAATAAAGAGATCAAAACAGTAATCAAAAACCTCCCTGAAAATAAAAGTCCAGGACCAGATGATTTCCTTGGTGAATTCTACCAAACATTCAAAGAAGAATTAGTACTTATCCTTCTCAAATTTTTCCAAAAAATTGAAGAGAAGGAGAAGCTTCCTAACTCATTCTATGAAGCCAAAATTATCCTGATACCAAAAGCAGAAAAGGACAACACACAAAAAAAGAAAATTACAGTCCAATATCACTGATCAATATAAAAATCCTCAACAAAATACTAGCAAATCGAATACAACAATACATTCAAAAGATCATACATCATGATCAAGTGGGATTTATTCCAGGGATGCAGGGATGGTTCAACATCCACAAATCAATCAATGTGATACACCACATTAACAAAATGAAGAATAAAAATCACATGATCGTCTCAATAGATGCAGAGAGAGCATTTGAGAAGATACAGCATCCATTTATGATAAAAAGTCTAAATAAAATGGTTATAGAAGGAAAGTATCTCAACATAATCAAGGCCATATATGACAAACTCACAGCTAATATCATTCTCAATGGAGAAAAACTGAAAGCTATCTCTCTAAGAACAGGAACCAGACAAGGATGCCCACTTTCACCACTCTTATTTAACATAGTATTGGAAGTCCTAACCAGAGCAATCAGGCAAGAAAAAGAAATAAAAGGGATCCAAATTGGAAAGGAAGGAGTGAAACTGTCACTACTTGCAGATGACGTGATTTTATATATAGAAAACACTAAAGAATCCACCCAAAAACTTTCGAAAATAATAAATGAATACAGTAAAGTTGCAAGATACAAAATCAACACAAATATCAGTTGCATTTCTATAAACTAACAATAAAGTAGTAGAAAGAGAAATGAAGGATACAATCCCATTTACAATTGCAACAAAAAGAATAAAATACCTGGGAATAAATTTAACCAATGAGGTGAAAGACTTGTATACTAAAAACTATAAAACATTGTTGAAAGACATTGAAGAAGACACAAGGAAATAGAAAGATATTCTGTGCTCTTGGATTGGAAGAATTAATATAGTTAAAATATTCATACTTCCTAAAGCAATCTGCAGTCAATGTAATCCCTATCCAAGTTCCAACAGCACTTTTCACAGAAATAGAAGAAAGAATCCTAAAATTTATATGGAATGACAAAAGACCCCAAATAGCCAAAGGAATCCTTAGAGAAATGAACAAAGCTGGAGGTATCACTCTCCCTGATTTCAAAATATACCATAAAGCTATAGTAACCCAAACAGCATGGTACCTGCACAAAAATAGACACACAGATCAATGGAACAGAATCAAGACCCCAGAAATAAAGCCACACATCTTTGGAGAGCTAATCTTTGACAAAGGAGCCAAGAACATAAATAAAATGGAGAAAGGAAAGTCTCTTCAATAAATGGTGCTGTGAAAAATGGACAGCCACATGCAAAAGAATGAAAGCAGACCGTTATCTTTCACTAAATATAAGAATTAACTCAAAATGGATTAAAGGCTTGAATGTCAGACCTGAAACTAGAAAAATTCTAGAAGAAAACATAGGCAGTACACTCTTCCACGTTGGTCTTAGCAGCATAGTTTCAAGTACCATGTCTGACTGAGTAAGAGAAACAATAGAAAAAATAAACAAACGTGACTTCATTAAACTAAAAAGCTTCTGCACAGTGAAGGAAACTATCAACAAAATGAAAAGACAACCTAACATTTTGGAGAAGATATTTGCAAGCCATATATCTGATAAGGGGTTAATATCCAAAATATGTAAAGAACTCATACATCTCAGTAACAAAAAAACTAAGAACCCAATTTAAAAATGGGCAAAAGATCTGAACAGACATTTCTCCAAAGAAGATATACAGATGGCCAACAGGCACATGAAAAGATGTTCATCATTAGCTATCAAGGAAATGAAGATCAGAACTACAATGAGATATCACCTCACTTCGGTCAGAATGGCTATAATTAGTAAGAGAGGAAATAACAAGTGTTGGAGAGGATGTGGAGAAAAGAGAACACTGCTGGGGGGAGTTCAAACTGGTGAAGCCACTATGGAAAACAGTATGGAGATTCCTCAAAAAGTTAAGAATAGATCTACTATATGATCCAGCTATTCCACTGCTGGGTATTTATCCAAAGAACTTGAAAACACGAATGCATAAAGATACATGCACCCCTATGTTCACTGCAGCATTATTGACAATAGCCAAGACTTGGAAGCCACCTGTGTACCCACCAAGGGACAAATGGATAAAGAAGATGTGGTATATATATATATATATATATATATATATACAATGGAATACTACTCAGCCATAAGAAATGATGAAATCCAGCCATTTTTGACAACATGGATGGACCTTGAGGGTATTACGCTACGTGAAATAAGTCAGAAGAAAGTCAAATACCGTATGATCTTACTCATAAAAGAAGACGATAATAACAACAAACAATCACATAGAGACAGAGACTGTGTCGGTGCTTGCCAAAGGGGAAGGGGGGAGGGAGGAGCGAAAGGGGTGATTAGGCACGAGTTTGTGGTGATGGATTGTAATTAGTCTCTGGGTGCTGAACATGATGTAATCTACACAGGAATCGAAATATAATGGTGTACACCTGAAAATTATATAATGTTATAATCCAATGTTACTGCAATAAAAAACAAAAGAAACGATATGGAAAGGGAGGGAAGAAAATCAGCCTTTGTTAACTATCTAAATTAATCGGGCTCTCAGCCAAGCGTTCTGTAGATGGAGTTGCATAAGCATTCATCTTCACCCTTGAGAAAGTAAAAAGTGAATCAGACTCCAGAAGAACTTTCCACATAAAGTTACCCTTGCCCAATGGTGCTGAGAAAAATAAGCAACCTGAAAGTCTTTCCAGAAATAGACTAGAAACAGAAAGTTTTTCCAGAATTCACTTTCCAGAAAGTGAATGGGTTAAAATTCACTTGTTTCACTTCAGATTGTTGGTCTTCTCTATTCCTACACATTCACTCTACCTCATAATATCTAATACATTTTTATAAAAGATGCATTGTCTCACTTTATTCTGTTCATTTTCAAAGAGGAAGTTTTGTAAGAAGAGCAGATCTACGGACCTATGGATTCCTTCTCATTTAAGCCCTTCCCTTTGGCAGATCACAGAAAGTGGATGTGGGAGGCCCCTTAGGCTTTGTTACCTTTAACCTCATTTAGGGACTATCAGAATCAGGCTCTCACCTTATGCTCTACCCAGTAGTGTACTGTCTGAAGTTTTTATAATGCACAAGGATTAGTCTTATAAGTAAAATAAAATACAATTTTAAAGTTATTTTTTCATTATAAATTTATCATAAATTCATCTAAGGGGAAAGAGGGACACATAGAAACAAGAAGGAAAAAATGCCATGCCTTCATCCAGACTTCAAATTTTTAACATTTTTGTCAATATCGTCTTGGTTTTCACCTTTTTTAGTTCCTTGTGCAGTTTTGTGGTGGTGATTATTGACGTTGCCATTGTTTTATGCAGTTGAATGCTTTTCAAGAGTTATGCTATCATTTTGCTTTTGTTCATTTGTGTTTTCATTTTTGTCCATTACCTATCTTAAAGTCAATTATTTGGCATCACCATGCATTGATCACCACATCAACTGCATTTTTCATTGTTCAGTTGACACATTCTAGACCCTGTTAAGGCAAAGAGGTGGAGGACGCAGCCCCTTCTCATATCACCCCCTCCCTGGCTGGGGAGGGTGCAGACATTCACTGATGACTAGCTTCCTACCCTGTATGTCAGACAAGTGTATAGTTGACACACACTCTAGAAGAAGAGGGAGAGACCACTGAGGGGGGCAGTTAGAGAAACTATGGTGGTGTCAGAGAAGATCTGGGCATTAGGACAGGGAAGAACTCAGGCAACAAAAGAGGGTGGGGGAGGGAGGCTACACCCAAGGGGAAGCATCTTTAGCAAAGATGTGGAGGTTGAGGGGCCTGTTGGGGAATAATGAAAAAAACAATTTGGATGGAGCCTTATTTGAAAAAAGAATTTCCATAAGAAACGATACAAAACAATTATACATAAACCAACTGGCGTCTGCTGAGGACAGCCTGGAACAAAAGTCTGGGTGAAGACGCCCTGCTCGGGGCAGTTGAGGGAGGTTCAAGATGGAAATTCATCAAGGATTCTGGCCTAGGGTGAGGAGTGTAAGCAGTATTTTTGGAAGGCTTATCTGGAAGCCAACAGAGTGGCCTGGAGGTAAGAGACTCAGGAAGACCAGTACGAGTGTGCTGGAATCAGCCAGCCATGAGGCAAAGGCTGCTGATAGAAGAATGACACGTCTTACTGCCAGTTCTAATAGAATGATGATGAGAAACGTCCACAATCCACCATGAGCTGAAAAAAGAGTTCACAAAATAATATGTACAGTATGAGCCTACTTTGACAAAAGCAAAAATTATCTATCTCTGCAGAGAAGCAAAGGGATATACCCAAATATATTGGGTATACTGGATATACCCAAATATTATCAGTAGTTACCTGTGGGTGGTGGAACTCTAGGTAATTTTTATTTCCTTTGTTTTGATAGTATATGATTTTCTGCTGTGAGTACACATTACTTTTGATTATAGAACAAAAAAAGTGTTACCTAGAAAAAAAGAAATGATGCTTGCAGCAATGAGGAGCCTGTAGGTGTACTTATCATGGAGGGAAGACCATGCACCGTGCCCAGGACATGGGATAAATGTCACTAAGCCAACTCAGCTTTCTTTTCAACAAACAAGTATCCAGGAGCAGATTATCCAGGATGTGACCGTTAAGCTTTGCTGACTGATGTGGAGAAGAATTTAGCAAACCAAATCACCATTCATTTATTTTTCTGTAGATCTGATATGGCTTCTTGCTCGCGAGGCAGGAAAGGAGTGATCTGACTTGCTAAGGACAGCAACAATTCAACATGGGACATTAAATGAATTTTTGGTAATAGTGACCATGAATTCTACCAAGCTAAACCTGGTTGACCCTCCCTAGAGCTGGCATCTGCTAAAAGGAAGAGAACTATGTAAGTCCATAGTCAATCAAATTCTTATGTGCTGAGTTCCTTAGGAGAAAATGACATGTCTCAGTCATCAAACAGGTGTGCAGAGAGGTGCTTTATTAATTCCTGTTGACTGAATAAATGACCAACCTGTGGGATAGTGCCAGAACTGGGTGGAAATCTGCTATGTAGAAATTGAATCAGTACGTTGAATATCTGAGACATCTCTCATCATTGCGCTTTGTCCCCAATATTGTGCATTGACCCCTTGCCCTCCCTCCTACCTATTTTTACATAGTTCCATGGTGATGAAATGAGAGATGGGAGTAATGCAATGTAGTATTTCTGGTAGATGTTGGGAAATATTGGCAGAGGAGTAGGAATGAGGAGGGGACTGGGAAAAGAAAAAGAATTTTAGCTAAAATCAAATGTAGGGAAAGTTCAGCAGAGAAGCACAAAGCTTGAGCATAGTCTGCTGACTGAACCCCATGGGGAGGTGGTTGGTCAGTTTGGGGAAAAGGTCAGTTTGTCAGTTTCCTAGTGCTATCATCACACATGATTGCAAACTTGTGGCTTAAAACAACAGAAATGTATTCTCTCACAAATCTGGAGGCCAGCAGTCTGAAATCAAGGGTCAGTAGAGCTGTGCTCCTGCCAAAGGCTCTAGGGCATAATTTAGTCCCTGCCTTTTCCAGCCCTGGTGGCCATCTGTATTCCTTGTGACTGCGTCACTCCAGTCTCTGACTCCACCTTCAAATGGCCTTCTCCTTCCTATGTTTGTGCACATGGACTACTTGGGAGGTAGAAGCAGCCATGACACAAGAAGGAGGGAAGCTGTGAGGTGTGCAAGCTACGGAGGAAATAGCTAGGCAGTGACAAAACCCCAAGAAATGTTTGGTTGGTTGGTTATTATTTTTACCATTTTCCTAATCAAGAGTACCCCCAAGTTTTTTAATGGATACCTTTCTTTTTGATAAAAGCTTGAAACATTATGTCAGCAGAGGTACATACTGGAATCTGGTAGTCATAGCATTATGTGTCCAGGACTAGAGCAGCTCAAGATTCAGTTGGAACTTGAGTTCCAGACTCAGTTATGAGAACAGAGGATTCCAGTCCTAGGACTCAGGATGAAGTCAAGGAGCAGGGAAGGACATTAAATCCAAAAGGAATGAGCTCTTCCCATTAAAGAGGAAGCTTGGATTCGGGTTGATTTAAGACAGTCGTCAGGGGATCGATTCAGCAAAATGGTCAAAGTGGACCAGTCTCTAAAATGGAAGGATAATTCTGAAAATATTGAAGTATTTGATTTAGTATTAAAAGATATAACACTGCATAAATCAATATTCTTAACACTATGTTGTTGGGATTATAAAATATAAAGATATATATGTATATGTATATATATATAACAGGACAAAGGATGGGGAATGAATGGAACACGGAACTATACTTGGACAAACTTTCTGCATTTTAACAGAAATAAGTTAATTTTATTCTAAAGTAGATTGTGATAAATTAGTTACTGTAATCATTAGAGAAATCAGAAGAAAATAACTCAAAGAAATCACTTTTAAAAATCAACAAAGGAATTAAAATATTTAACAGAAAAGAAGGCAATCAACAAAAAAGTAAAAGTTTACTGGAACTACTAAATGAATTTCGCAAGGTCACAGAATATAAGATCGATATACAAAATTCAATTATATTTCTATATACTAGCAATGAACAATGCAAAATTAAGAAAACAAATTTATTTGCAACATCAAAGAGAATAAAATACCTAGGAATAAATTTAACAAAAGAAGTGTAAGTCTTGTATACTGAATACTACAAAACACTGCTGAGAAATTAAAGATCTGAATAACATTTCTGTTCACAGATTGGAATGGTCAATATTGTCAAGATGGCAATTCTCCCTAAATTAATCTAGAAATTCAATACAATCTTTATCAAGATCTCAATAGGTTTTTTTGTAAAAATTGGCAAGCTGATTCTAAAATTTATATGGAAATGCAAAAAACTTAACCAAAACAATTTTGAAAAAGAAGAGCTATGTGAGAGGACTTATACTGTCTGATTTCAAAACTTACTGTAAAGCTATAGTAATCAAGAGAGTGTGATATTGGCAAAGGATAGGCGTGTAGAGTAATGAAAGAGAACCGAGTTTAGAAATAAGTCCTTACATTTCTGGTCTACTGATTTTCAACAATGGTGTCCAAAACAATTCAACTGGAGGGGGGATAGTTGCCAAAAACGGTGCTAGTACAACTGGATAGCCACAAGCAGAAAACAAAAACAAAAAAGGAACTTAGACCCTTACCTCACATCCTACATAAGAAAGATCGACTCAAAATGGATCATAGATCTAAATTTAAGAGTTAAAACGCTAAAATATCCAAAAGATAACATAGGAGAAATCTTTATGAACTTGAGTTTGGCAAAGATATGACACCAAAAGTACAATCCATAAGGAAAAAAAGAATGATAAATGAGACTTTCTAAAAATGAAAATCTTGGGGCTGGCCCTGTGGCCGAGTGGTTAAGTTCACACGCTCCACTTTGGCGGCCCAGGGTTTCACTGGTTTGGGTCCTGGGTCACGGACCTAGCACCGCTCATCAGGCCATGCTGAGGCGGCATCCCACACGCCACAACTAGAAGGACCCAAAACCAAAATATACAGCTATGTACTGGGGGGCTTTGGGGAGAATAAGAAGAAAAAAAAAGATTGGCAACAGATGTTAGCTCAGGTGCCAATCTTTAAAAAAATAAAGATAAAGACGAAAACCATTTCACTTAAAAATAAATCATTAAGTAATGTATAGACAAGCCATAGACTGGTTTGAAAATTTATGAATCGTATAGTTGGTAAAGGACTTGTATACAGAATACATAAAGAATGCTAATAACTAAAAAAAAGATATACAGCCCAATTTTTAAAAAATGGATGATAGATGTTAATAGACAATTCACCAAGTGAAATAGGCAGATGTACGAATGGCTAACAAGCACATGGAAAGGAGCCCCGTCTCATTAGTCATTAAGGAACTGCACAAAAAACCACAGTGAGACACTCCTATACTCCCACCAGAATGGCTATAGTTTTTTAAAAAGCCATTTAATAGCAAGAGTTTGTGATGGTGTGGAGAAACTGGAAGCCTCATGCGCTGGGGGTGAGAAGGTCAAACGGTACAGCCACTAAGGAAAATAGTTTGGTAGTTTCTTAAAAAGTTAGGCACTAATTTACCATATAACCAAGGACTTCCATTTCTAGGTATGAAAACGTATGGCTACATAAAGACGTGTAAAGAATGCTCATAAGAGCATTATTCATAATAACTAAAACCAGAAAATCATCCCTATGTCCATCAAACGGTAAGGGGATAAACAAAATGTGTTATATTTCAGTGATTCTATCCAGCAATTAAAATGATGGACTACTGATACACACAACAACATGCATCAGCCTCAGAAACATCAGGCTATGTGAAAGAAACTGGACCAAAGGCCACACATTACACAATCCTATCTTTATGACGGGTCTGGAAAGGCGCATTTATGGAGACAAAACAGATCACTGGTTGCCTGGGACTGGCAATGGGAACAAGGATTTAACTACAAACAACAGGGGGAAATCTTTTGAGGTTATGGAAATGTTCTAAAACCGAATTTCGATTATGGTTGTACAATTCTATAAATTTACTAAAATCTTTAGGTTATACATTTATTTTGGTGAATTTTATGGTATATAAATTATATCTCAATAAAACTGTTAAAAAACAGAACCAAATGAAGCATGACTTTGCTGAGACCGGAGGTTTTTTTTTAAGCCCCAGACTTTCCTTCTTGTATCAGAGGCAGAGATTGGAGGTCTGAACGTAAAATTTATTATAAACCACAGTAGACAGAGGTCAGAGGGCTGGGAAGTCTCTGAGAGGAGTATGAAGACAGGCTCGGGAGGAACAATGAGTTTAGTTGCTGTGAGGTTCCCCAGAAGGGACTGTGCTTCCTCCGTCACAGGCCTGGGGTACTGGAAACCCTAACTAGGTTGAGGGAGAGTCCAAGGCATCCCAAAGAGGATCCACCCGGGCGCGGCACTGGGTCACGTGGGTCTCCCACACTGCGGAACAAGGCAGCAAGGCAGCCAAGGCTCCGCAGGCCTCCAGGGCATGCGGGAGGTGCAGCGCGAGGTTTGCAGTCCAAGATTCTGGGTGCAGCAGAATGCCCCAAAACCAGGCAGGACGGCTTTGGAACACACAGGCACCAGGGGGGCGAGGGACAACTCAGAGGAGAGCAACTGGAACCTGAGACTGGCATGACGATCAGCTCCGACAGGGAGCTGGAACTTTGAACCAACTGGAATGTTTACCCAAACTCCTGTTCAGGAAATGGATGAGTTACCTTGAGCGGCAAGTTATTGCTTCTTCCTGCCCTCAGCAGGACTAGGGGCTTGAGAACCAGAGGAGGACAGTCGCTAAAATCTCCCTTTTCCAACCACTGACGGACCTTTGCAGGATTGGAGGGCTCCAGGCGAGCTGGGGGTCTAATCAGTCTCCTCTGCCCTCAAGCCTCCCAGCCTTACTTGCCGGGAGGAGCATTCCGTGGCCCCCAGTAGCCAACTCTTCTGGGTTTAAAGGGACCCCCCTTTCTTCGATTAGGAAGTCTCCTTGTCTCTGTCCTCTGGAGGGTGACTCAGGTCTTCTTAAGGGGGTCTGAGCGGAAGGACAAGTTGCCCAGAGATAACGGCTCGGGCACCAACTTCTTGTCACTGGAATCTTCTCACTTTGAACATCAGGCAAAGCCCTGAGCCGCAGGAGGCGCTGCCAGGGAGATGAAAGGGTTTACTTGTGCAGTAAGCGCCCTGAGTCACCGGATCCCAAGGGCCCAAGAGCAGTGCTTCGTTTTAAACCCCAGGTGTTTCTAGGTTCATTTACAGATCAATTAACCCATTTGTAACTCCTTAAGTGACATTTTAAAGTGAGAGATCATTAAACAAAAATCAATTGGAAGCTTAGTCACTCCATTTCCCTGCTAGTCAGAGTGGCTCGTCTGTGTGAACTGCTGTTGTGCTCTCTGTCCAGAGAGGTGCTCGCCGGTCCACAGCCAACACTGTTATTCAGGCCCAGGGCTTGCTCACTCCACAGCATGGCACGGTATTTATAGCAATATGGTTGTTTGTTAGAAAAGCTTTCGTGTGGGGGAAGGGGAGAGAGCATATCTGGATTCCTAATGCTTTTGGCTTGGAGCTTTTTCCTTTAATTGAGTAGGAGTTACTTAACGTTATACATAGGTAAATGAGAAAATGTGATCCTTTCAGCAAATGATTGCCTGATTTTAATTTCCCTGTAATCATTCTTAATTGTTAGCTGTCTTCTGAAATTCAAAAGGCTGTCACATGGAGGGAGGATGTTGGGAGTGTCGTTACATAGGATAGAAACGACCAAGGGGAGCTGGCAGCCGGCAGGTTGGGGGCATTGTAAAGAGGGACTTAGTGACAATGTGGGCTGTTCCACAGCACATCAGGCTGCCCAGCTGGAGAACGGGTAAGCATCCTGTCAGTGCAAGTACTCAAACTGTGGCCACAGGACCAGAGGTCAGTACATAATGGAGAAGAGAGAGGATTTACTTCCCAGAACGGTAGTTGCATTTGATGACCTCTTTCAGGTGATAAGGAACCGACAAGTGCTTAGATGACATGGTTTGTTCTTTTGGCATGGCCAACATCTCTTCTCCCTTCTTCTGATAGCAGCGTCCTATTTTCAAGCAGGATAGACCCCATCCCAGGCTCCTGGTGTGGGACCAGTGCAGTCAATGTGAGAGTTCCATCACCAGGTCACAGTGACGGACCCAGGATGGTGATGTGACCCCAGTCAGTTCAATATTGCTCAATCCTGGGACTTTTATTGGAAAAGAGAAACTCTCTTTCTTCTGGACTTGTAGCAAGTTAAACCTAAAGTCACCTAGGGCCATTACAAGGAAAGAACCTGCTTGAGAATGAACTGGAAGGTCTTTAGGTAGACCCTATTCTCTAGTGGCCCCATCTCCTCGTGGCCTCCTCCAGCAGGTGGTGTCTGCCCTTTCCTATTCTGGTCTTTATCCACCATGTTACTGTGACTCAGCTACTTGGTGTCTGCCTCCACTGCTTCTGGGACTACAGACTGACTAATTGCACACTTCCTATTCAAATTCCCCACGGAAAAGACCTTGACTGCACCAGCCAGTCACCGTGCACATGATATACCCAAGTAAACTATGGCTCTCACACTTGGCCACCATGAAAGGCTGTCTTTGTGTCAGGCCCCGTTATGAACTGAATATTTGTGTCTCCCCTCAAATTCCTATGTTGAAGCTCTAACCCCCGGTGTGATGGTCTTAGGAGGTGTGGCCTTTGGGAGGGACTTAGGCTTAGACAAGGTCATGAGGATGGGGCCCCACGATGGACTTAGTGTCCTCATAAGAAGAGGAAGAGACATCAGAGCTTTACACTTCTTTTGTATGCAACAATGTTGTAGATGTGGAAGCTGTCCTCAGAATGCGGCTCTGGCATGGACCAGATCCCTCCCCAAGCCATTGCCAAAGTCTTTTCCAATTTCAGGTTTCTACAATTCCTTGTTTTCTTTTTAATTCTCTTTCAATTGTTTTGTTTGGATTTTTATTGTTGATAATGGAAGTTGCCAAGCAGGGGGGCCTCATACATTCGGCTCCTTCCCTCACCTACTACCCAATGCTTGTCCCACCAAGGCTTTGGGCACCAGATTTTACAAGTGAACAAGATTGAACAATAAAACCAAATCTGGGACCCCCAGGCTCGTCTGATATGGCATGGTGATTCGGTTAGGTCCTGGCAGGAAAAGGAGAGTACACTCCTGCGTCATCCGAGGAGAGATGTTGACAAGGTGTAACGGGTGTCCCTTACAGGGAGGATATCCCTAACTCACGATGCCTCAGGTCTAATAACAGCTGGGTCTGTTACCACCTCTAGGCCTGAAGGGACATTGGAAGGAATGGCTACCAGAACCCAGAGACAGAGAGGGCTGAGCGAGGGCCATCTACAGAAACTGTGAGCCTCAGTGGAGGGATATGGGCAGCCCCCAGGGAAGGAGCTCTGGGAATAAATACCACCCCCCCAACACCATCTCTTGCCAATTGGCTGAACTCAACTGGAAGCCAGAGGCCACAGGAACACAGAACAGCCTCCTGAGGGCTCAAAGCAGGGTAGAAAAGGGTAGGGTATAGACCTGGAAGGGTAAATGGAAACTGTTCAACACACACCTGGGGGAAAACAGTAGTTCAGGTCCATTTTCCCTCAAGTAGGCAAAAACATCTCAATACAACGTGGGCCGCCAGTTCGTCTTTCTTGCAATAGGCTGATCCAGTGCTGCTTTTGGCATAAAAGAGAAGACGACGCCCGCTCAGACAGTGAGCACCCACTCACTGGCGGGACCAGCCTGCCCTGCCTGCCTGGGGGCCACCACTCCTCTGTTAAGTGCACAGTGACCCTGGACAGGCTGGACTGATCTGTTGAGCCGCACCAGCCGTAAAGGCCAGGCTGCACCGCCTTCAGGCACTTCCGAAGAGACTTTGGAATAGAATGCTTCCATTCCTTCAGTCAAATATCTAATTTTAATCAAAACGTGGAGAAATATTATGTTTCAAAAGTCGGAAGTGAAAAATATTATGGAAAAGAAAGGCCAGGTTTCTGAGAGCAGTGCCTTGCATTTTAGATTAAAACAGGAGTACAATGGTTCTGAAAACATAAAGCTTTTTCATTTTTTAATTTAAAATTAATCCACTAAAACCTAAAGACACAAATTCACTGAAATCCTTCAAACTCAGCAGGCCGACTAAGGCTGCTTTTTTTCCAGGGAGAATCTGATGTGGGAGAGAAATCGCATGAGTCTCTCACTTATTAAACAAATATTGACTGAACATCTCCCACATGCTCGGCGCTGGTCTAGGGGCCAGGAACAGAAGGAAGATTCAAATATAGACAAGATCCATCTTTCCCTTAAGCAGCTTAAATTCCGATGAGATAGACAGAAATAAGAACAGCTAACCGCAACACAAGGCAGAATGAAATACACGCTCAGAGAAGCTCAGGAAATTTGGCGGGTGGGGCACGTCAAGCTGAGATTCATTCTACCTGTGGGGGAAATCAGAGACGGCTGCATGGAGGAGGTGATGCTAGCTCTGGACTTTGGAAAATGAGCAAGATATTGTTAGAAGTCCCAGGAGCCCACAGTTATACAGATAAGACAAGGACACCTTTAGTGAACAGAGACATGGGTGCATGAAGTCTTGGCAAATGTAGACCAGAGGGGCAGTGTGGTGCAGCTGGATGGGACGATGAAAGACGACGTCAGAGGGAGATGGAGCTGAAAAGAGGTGTTGAGTCAAATCATAGGGAATCTTACATACCAGCTTACTTAACTCTCTTTGGGTGTAACAGGGACTCTATGGGGTGCCATATCTGCTTGGGGTGAATGTTAGATATTTTTTGTGGTTTCGTTTTGAGCATTACAATCCACAGCAGCTCTATCTTGCTGCCTCCAGTCTGTGCCCCATGTGTTTCCGCGACAGTGAGATCCATAGTGCGTTCATCCCTTTGAGCCACAGTAAATCACTTCAAGCAGATGATGTTAGCCGCCTCAAACTGTAAATAAGATCTGGCTCGCAGCGCCCTCCTGGACACTGGGAATGGTTCAATACCCCCCAGACGGAGGAGCCGGAATGAAAGTGGTTCGTTGGAACAAAGTCGCCTATAAATAGCTGCGCTGGGCCGATAGGCCACATTGCTAAAAGGCCCTCCAACTAATAGGCTGGATGTTCCGTAAATCAGCGCGAGAGCAGAGGGGGGCCCGGTGTCACCCACACAGCCCCGGCGGCAGGGAAAGAGAGGGCGCTGCTAATTAATCTCCGCGTCCTGCCATTCGCCGCAGTGTCTCTTCTACCAGGGCAAGTGGGATTAAAAATGAAAAGGGAGAATCAGTCGGCTTCCTTTACAGGCTGTGTTACCTAACCCCAAAGGCCAAATCAGGAATTGCTTTGGATTTTGATGTTAAAGCAGCCTGGAGGATGCAAAGGAGGCTGCACGAAATCGGATCGACCAGTGCGCCATTAACTCCAACCGCTAAGGGAAGGACGCCGAGCCCCCGCCCAGCTCTGAGCAACTATGCTTCATCTGCTCAGGGCTCAGTTAACAAAACAGGGCCAAACAAAACGTCACACTTTCGGCGGTGAGCCTGTGTATCTAAATATCAAATACTGGGACGCCCTTGGGCAGAGCCCACGCTGAGACCTCACGCCGGCCTGGGAGGTGTTGCAAATGTTCCTGGACCGGAAGCGGTTGAGCTCTGCAAGCACCGCTCTCGGTCTGGGCAACTGCCGCCCAGCAGCTGCGAAGACAACGCTGGGGCCCGTCTTCGCCCCAGCGACAATGGTCCCCTCGGGACACAGCATTCGGCAGGGGATCTGCAAGAAGCAAATGGCCTCATTCCTGGGCCAGGGCCTGACCTTGAAGTGTCATCAGTGTGTCTCGGTCTGGGCTGGCTGCTGAGGGGCAGGCAGCAGAACAAGGTCTTCACTTGGCCAGAATATGCCAAACAAATGCTTCACATAAACTACATTTAGCCACTCTTTGCTTTTTATTTTTACCATTTTATGTTTTTCAAAGTAATAGTGACGACTATTTGTCAAACCTCTTTATAAACACCTCTTGTTACACAAAAATCATGAATTCACTGGCTACAGGAGGCATTGCACCCTTACACATCGATGTCCAGAGGCAGGGTGAAGGGAAGGTATGTGCCTGTGTCTCTTTTTTAAGCCTCGATTTCCCCTCCTGTCTCATTGCCTGGGAATGCGTCGCGTGCCCACACCTAAACTAACCACGTGGCCAGGGGCACGAGCCTCCTTGTGTGGCTTAGACCAGTGGTTCTTAGACTTGAGTGGGTGTTAGAATCACCTAGAAGTCTTGTTAATCCAGATTACTGGTCCTTTCCCCAGAATTTTGGATTCAGTGGGTCTGGAGTGGGGGCTAAGAATTTGCATTTCTAACAGGTTCCCAGGCTGCTATTAATGCTGTGGATCCACATGTGGAGAAGGTGACATGGGCAAATCAAGGCTCCCCCTTGGGGCAGGGAAGAAGCTGAGCCTCCCCTTAAACACATGGCTGCTTGGAGGAAAAGGAACAAAATCAGGCTTCCCTTAGGAAGGAGAGGGCTGGGTATGTGGCTGTTGAATGGCAAACATCAGAGTCTTCTGGGTTGGAAGCTGCTAAAACCTGAACTTCTTGACAAAGAGGCAATCTTTTATGGTCTATTTGATTCTGGCTTCTTGCTCACCTGGTTAACAGCACTCGACTCTACTGCTCCCAATGAGCCCAGGCTAGGACAGAGGCAGAGCTGATGCTGGAGATGGCCAGTGGCCCAGCAGCATGGGATGGAGCCCAGAAGACCCGGGGAGGGAGCAGGTACCAATGCTCACCAGCAAGTAGCACCAGCTCTGCATCTCTGTCCAGTCCAGCGTCTTGGGGAAAGTACCTCCACTCTCTGAGAAAATGTGATAAAAAAACAAACAAAACAATCAACTAATGATCTTGCACTGCCCCTTTCAACTGACATAAGCCAGATTTCACAAATACAAGCCTGGTGCGGCAACCTGCCTTTTGTGTCTTCTGTGTTTGTGCAATAATACCCAAGTATTTAATTACAGTTATGCTGTGAGCCGGGCCAAATATTCCTGCTCCATCAGTGTTCTGTGAGAACACAAGCCATTCACTCATCTGTTAATTTGGCCTTTTCTTGGCCGCTCCTCACAAGACAAGCTGTGCTCCCTGCACACTTCTGATTCTCGTTGGCTTAGGGTTTAGGCTGTGTTAGGAAGGGATACCTAGGGCCATTTAACAGAAGTCAGCTTGAATGACTGCCAGCTGAGCTCTCTCGTTCAGATAGCCAGCAGTCAGGACATGAAGGCTTACAGAACAATATGAGTTGGGAAACTGTTGATTCTCTCGTGCATAAGACCCCTCGAGGCTCCAGCACTGAGACAGGAGTCTCCCCTGAGGACTTTGGGGTGGGGATGGGGAGCATTATCAGCAATGCATCTTGGGCACTCAGCTCTCCACAGCACTCACCGCCAGGGCTCTGGGTATTTTCCCCATATATTTGAAGTGAGCCAAGAGGCACTTCTAATCTATTTGCCAGTTCTGGAGAACCGTTACTTTGAAGATAGCCTCAGTAACTCCATATATTGAAGGGAGAGAAAATAGATTGTGTACCATCCTAACACTGTCTTTCAACCAAAGGATATCAATGGCTTCAAATAGAGTGCTGTCAAAGACAAACCCATTAGCTGTGACTTTCTCCTGTAGATTCTGGCAGAATTTGAAACACCAAAAGAATAAACAAGAAAAGAATAAAAGTGTTGGCTTATCAACTGTACACAGTGTTGTTCTACTTTCCACCCAGCAGGGAAACAGGGGGAAGAATATACTGATAAGAGGTAAATGACACCACTTTCAGTTCAGTGATTTAGTTCTGGTATGAATAATATTAAGCATTGTGCCAGGGGAGAGATCCACATGTGCCTTGTTCCCTGCCCGGGCACGTTTCTCGCGTAGAAGATGCTGAGACAACGTCCCAGGAGAGTGTCCTTGGCTGGACCGCTCAATGGTACTCTCCGTCAGGGGAGCCAGGTGCTTCTCACCTGCCATGCCTAGCGTGTGAGACTTTTCCATTTCCTGGGGGTCATGACTGCCCAGGAAATAGGCCCAACTCACCAGCACTGAGGAAACTGCATTGTCACCAGAGTGGGCCAAGGCAGAGTTACGTGGAGCAGCCAAGCCCGGAAGTGACACCTCCCTCCTAAGAAGGCCATGTGAAGAAGGCTAGCTCTCGGTCTCTAGCACAGCTTGGACTAACAAGGATTCTGACGGATGCTCAGCAGGTTTTTACCTTCAGTATAATCAGATCAGATGAACTTTATAAATCTTTACAGATGGGCTTAAAATATGGTTAGCAGCCTAAATTTCAATTTCACAGAATACCTAATGTCAAGGAGCACACGTACAGAAATTTTAGGCCCCTTCTTGCTGTTTGACTCTACATTTATATTTTGGAACACATGAATAGATTTTTCCCACCAGTGTAAATCCACCTGGTGAGAGGATGGGAATCCCTTACTAAATCATCCGCTGAGGCTACCCATTCCTGGGAGAGGACACCCTCCTGGGCCCAGACCCTGGGATGTGGCCTGATGGGCAAAAGCCATCAGCTTTCCTGGGAACACTGACAGCTACTCTATCCGGGGGCAAATATGTTTCCATATTTCTGCCAGTATTATAGCATATGCTCACATATTCAACGCAATTTCTGAACTCTCAGAACATCTTTCCTTCCTTCTTTCTTTTCTCTTCCAGGGCAGAAGGGTGGAGCAGAACACATCCCCACCTTAACATAGATATGGCAAATCACAGACGCAAGTTAGAGGCCTTGCCGCTGTCCTCACCCAGCATGAGCTTTATTGTTTTCCAGCACACAAGTTTAATTGCTTATGGTTGGAAGGAAGAAATCACAAACATAAACGAGTGTCATCAAAGAAAACAATTGAAAATGCATCAAATTTCGTTAAGAGGAGTTTACTCAAATGCATCCATAAGGAAAGTGTTGAATAACGTTTCTCTCAGGTGACCCCGTTTTAGGGCAGACGACTGCTCCCTTGTGTACGCCTGTCCCAGGTCGAGCTCTGAGCCTAAGGACGAGCCTGGGTTTGAAGGTGGAGACGAGTCTCAGCCCTGAGCAGGTCGGAGGGCTGCCGATGTTGGGGGTGAGAACAAGGCACAGCTGTGGGCCGGTGCTGACGGGAGAGCCCAGAACCACGCAGACGGAGGCCAGGAGTCAGCCCTCGTGCCACCCAAGAGAGCGCAGGACAGAGCACCAGGGAGCCAGCCGGCCTGAACCGGGATAGAACAGAGAAACGTGAGCCCAGAGAGAGGCAGGCCTGGACGGTGTGCAGAGTGGCCCCTGGGGCCATGGGAATTGTCATGTGCCTCCCCAAGGCTGCACCAGCCTGTTCCAAGAGCGGAAGCTCTCCCCTTGAAGTGGTTTAAAGCCTCTGCTTTACAAATGGGCTGTCCCGTACAGATACTGTGAATCTTAGAATTAACCATGTTCCTCACTCTCCTCTGGGCACCAAGAAGCTCAAAGCTTAATTTTTTTTGCCATCTTGCAAAAGTTCTCTGCACTTTTTGTCGTACATTTCTCTGTACTAACTTTAGCGCTGGTGTTAATCCTGGTCCTATGCTTACTATTCGCCCACCCCGCTCAGAACCCTTCCTATATTTCTACTGGTTTGCTTCAGTATTAGTAATAAGGACAATTAGGCAATGAAGCGGACTGACTTTCAAGCGGTTTGTATTAAGTCAAGTGCTTTGGCTAAGTCCACTGTTTGGAACTCAGAACATATTTTACCATAGAAATTAGTTAAAGAGTCCGTCTCACACAAGCCCATTTAAACTGGTACTGTAAACCTACTCCAGTATTCTCTCCACTGGCTGCGTCTCCTAGCCTCAGCTTCCCGTCTGGTGCTTACTAAGTTATTCATTAATAATCCAGATTCTTCAGTGAGCTGGATACCTAATTTGAGTTTCTATTTTTCATAAAGGTCCCTCTCCGCGTACCTTCCAATTTCTTAGTTATGCATCAAGGAACGATGTGAGAGAAAGTAGGCTTAAGAAAAATCTGTGCAGATAAAAGAAAATGTTAAAAGAAACCCAGCTCCATCATACATTCAAAAAAGCCCTCATCAATTTCTACCGATAACTAGTCCTTCAAGGAACATTCTAGTCAAATGACATGAAGGCCTTAACTTGAAGATGGCCCAGGTGCTGCGAGAGGCCTGACTGTGGCATTTGTCACCCATTCATCCTCAGGGTGTTTTGGCTCACCTGGCTGAGAGGGTAGAAATTCTATTCTTACATTGTCCCCGGAGCCCACTTATTCCTGGGAGAGGGCACCCCTCCCAGGTCCAGACCCAGGAAAGGGCCAGACAGTCAGAACCATCAGCTCTCCTGGGAATGCTCACAGCTACTCTATCCAGGGGTAAAAATGAGAATGGCTTCTCACTGATGGTAAGTACCCCTCATGCAGATGCCCCACCATATACTCAGGAATACTACAATTTACAGAGTGGGTGCAAAAAAGCTTGTTGAATGAATAAATGGTATTAGCTGGAATTATAGGACCTGGAAGCCAAGGACCATATGACACACAAAAGGAGGAGGGGGGAAATATGGAGGAGGAGAAAAATTGTGAAATCTCTTTTTCCTGAACAAAAGCTGGCTTTGGGCAAATTTATAAAATAGGCTTTGAGACAGAACTGATTTGGATCCTGACTCCACCACTGGTCAGCTCTCTGAACTTGCTGTCCTCCCTCTTAAAGGAGGACTGACCCTGTTGTGTTCCAGGGCCTCCCGCTCCTGGGTGCACCAGGGCCTCCACTTCTCTCTCCTCAAAGTTTGGATCTCGCCTCTCTCTTACGTTGTCAGTTTCTCCCTCCAAACTGGATCATTCCCGACAGCATTCAAAGATGCTACAGAGCCTCCCATTTTAAAGAAAGCTCTCCCTGCCTGCGCATCCCTCAGCTGCCAGGCTATTCGCTCAACCACAAGAGGCCCTCCCAAGGTTACCAATCCCTCTGAGCAAAGTTTCCCCAGCCCCATTCAAACAGCCTTTGTCAAGGGCAGCTCCTCTTACTGAGATGTTACAAAAGCAGATCCCCCAAAGGCTAAGGCTCCCCATTCTATAGTGTGGAGCCAGTGCTGAGAAACGCCTGCTAAACTAGAGGTTCTGTTTCCCAGTGACTCTTATCAGCCCCACAACCACATGTGGCCATCGGACTAGTTCTTGCCAATGGGCAGGGACCAGATCATAGAAGGTCTTATAGAGCGTGAGAAGGAGTTTAGATTTTATTCTAAGATTGATAGGAAATCACTGGACTGTTTTTAGCAAGATCTTCTTTCTCCTTGAAACTGGAAGCTCATCCTGGGGCGGGGGGGGGGGGGGGGGGGCTTCGCATTTACTCTTACTTCTTCTCTCTTACTATGGTAAGATCTGTGCTTGGCCGACCACTCCTTAGCTTCCCAGGTCTCTGGTTAAGGCCATCTCCACTAACTTACCCATTCACACAGCGTGCCTTCCACCGTCTGTCACTCTAACTTATTTTTTCTCCATAGCACTTATGACTGCCTGACCTTATATCAAATTCAAAGTACATCAGAATCGCGTGAGCACTTGCTAAAAATACAGATTTCTGTCCCAAATCCCCAGGAACTCAGGAGGTCCAGGAAGGTGCCCAGTAATCGGCATTTAACCAGATGACTCTGATCCACAGGTCAGTAGATGGACTCCTGGTCCATCAAAGAGGTGCTGCCCTCCACACTTGGCCCCTGGGAGGCAAATGATGATTCCCAAAGAGGAGGATCCTCTCTCTTTGGGTTTGTTTTTTTTAAGTAATTTCGCTGATTTTTTTTTTTTCTGGGAAAAATTCGCCCTGAGCTAACATCTGTTGCCAATCTTCCTCTCTTTTTTTTCCTTCCTCCCCAAAGCCCCAGTACATAGCTGTATATTCTAGTTGCAGGTCCATCTAGCTCTTCTTTGTGAGCTGCCACCGCAGCATGGCAACTGACAGACGAGTGGTGTGGCTCCGTGACTGGGAAACGAACCCAGGCTGCTGAAGCCAAGTGTGCCAAGCTTTAACCCCCAGGCCCTCAGGACTGGCTCAAGGAGGGTCTTCTCTGTAAAGGAAGACTTCACCCCATGGGACAGTACCTGGCTTAACTAGAGGAAAAGAGCCAGCTGGCTGGGCAGCTTGTTTCTCTAGAACATTTCTGAATTATTCCAACTGCACAATTCCTGTTCCTAAAGCCCTAAAGTCATGATGGAACTTTGCACACATCACTTTACCTCTGTGGGCCTCCATTGTCACTTCTGTAGAATCAGATGACACTGAACTAGGTGTTATCTTTGATCCCTCTCAGCCCCTGGGAATCTCATCCACAGGCACCTGTTTACAGCACTTGCACCCTTAGCAATAACACACAATAAGAGGCAAACTCTGAGAAACGGAGGGGTTTGTTACAAAGGGGAAATGACATCACAGGCCCTGGAACTGTGCAGCAACTTCCTGTGGCACCAAATTGCCAGTTAAAGGAAAGTACTTTCAAGAGCTGAGTCTTGCACAACTGCCAGGAAGTTCTGAACATTTAACCATAAACATTTCTGTGCTTGCAAATTCTAAGAACCTGGGCACTTATAACCATGACAAAAAAAGGACATAGAAGGAAGCCACCCCAAGAGAAGAATTCAAGTAGACGCTACATTGCAGTTTGTAAACTTCACAAATGCTCAAAACTCTAGCTGCAAAACACAGAGGAAGAGAGTATCACTGTTGCATTGATTACAGCTTGTCAAATAGTGCAATATTTGTTAAGGCATTCAAGGGAGAGAAATAAGGAGGGGAGAAAAGATTCTCCTCAAGATGACAGCATCAAGACAATGTAGGTGGGGGAAATAAAAGAGCTGAGAAATAGCCATCACCTCATTTAATCAGAAAGCATTTGTTGGGCCAAGTTCTGTGCTAGGAACTGGAGACACAAAGATGGTTAGAAAATAGTCCCTGTCTTCAAGGCACTGAGAACTGAGGACAGACAACGGCAATGCAGGCAGTGGTGACACAAAGGAGGCTGTGGTCCACTCTGCTGAGGGAAAGGCCATGGCAGGTTTCCCACAGGAAGTGGTGCTTGAACTAGGACTTGAAAGATGAGTAAGAGTTTGCTGGGAGTATGAGAGAAAAATTGCCTACGAGTTACGGAAAATAACATGGGAAAATATTGATTATGTATTGTGTTTGTATTTTTCTCTTAGCCATTGAGATCAGCCCTGAATATGGCTTGGCTTTGTGACTTACTTTGGCCAACAGGATGAACCGAAGTGATGGTGTATCAGTTCCAGGCCTGGCTCTCATGAGGCTTTGCACACTTTCAGTGCTTCTCAGACCTCTGCAACCACCATGTGAACAAGCCCGGGCTAGCTTTCTGCAGGATGAGCAACCACGTGGAAGAGAGCCATCCTAAACCAGCCAGTCCCAGCCAGCCTACCAGCTGACTGCAGATGCGTGACTGAGCTCAGCCGAGATCAACCTGACCTCATCAAGAACACTAGTTTTTCTCCTAGTTAAAGCAATAATAAATGGTTATTGTATTAAGCTACTAAATTCTGGAGTGGTTTCTTATGCATCTATATATAACTAAAAGAGGTCCTTCCAACTTGAACTCACCGTTTTACTTAACAGGGTTAAGAAAAAGAAGAATGAATCGAATCCTAACTTAACGTAGTAATCAGCCTCTCGCAGAGTTTCCATTAATTCTTTGAAACCATCGTTGTTTCCTTTAGAGTCCTTCAATAATGCAGTTCTCATGCCCTCAATCAGCATCACAGACAGCTGAAACAAGGCTGCAGAGGAAAAGAAAAAAAATCTTTTCTTCCTACTGCTTCTGTTCATCAATGCCCGCCATATTTATCACCTCCCTTGCCTGTTCCTGATCAAACACAGCAATGAAATCAGTTATCTTACAAAGGCAACCTCCCAGAAGAGCTTCATAAGCAAACAGGAAAAAGTAGTATTCCTTTTTCTCACCCAAATACACTCTGTGATAAGACACAATATACGTAGACGACAAAACATAAGCTGCGGGGTCTCCTTCACCACCTGTGTTGACTTTTAGTTTGGATGGTGCCTGCTTTTGATGGCCTCACGCAGCCTCCTCTCCTGCTGCCTGACTTTGAGCACAAATACACACTGCAAATTTTCCACGACTATGTTAAATTAAGCCCAAGTGGCCCATTGAGACAATTTAATCATCTTCGTGCCCAGCTACTAAGAGTGATTTTAGAGGATTCAGGTACAGCTTCATCCCCAAGGATAGCTCCCTGTGGTCTCTGTATTTATGCATCCTACTGGAGCATTAGTCCCTTATCCCTGCAGAAATCACAAAATGCAATTTTTCTCTTCTAGAAGAGAATGTGAAATTAAACAAATACTGTAAATCTCCTCTTCTCCGAGCTTGATTAGTATAACCTGTCAGTTCTGATTCGGTATGAACAAGGAGCCTACCCAGAGAATACAACATCATGATCCTAAAAGTCTGTTTATTCAGTTTTGTGTTGCAAAATGCCTTTCTCTGGGCTGATGAAAAAAAAAAAGAGTATTACAGCCCAGTGAGCTAAACAAAGAGCTTTGTTAGCGGACCTGTCAGTCTGTGGGCAAGATTGTCAAGAAGGTGCAGTTTGACCCTGCTCTTGTTCACAAGTTCAAAATACTCTGTTATGCTTCTTGTCATTCAGCTTTCAGACAAAGATGGCACATGGGACACAGCATCTAATTTAGCTCCATCCAAAACTCCACTAAGTTACAGGATGGGGACTTTTTCCCTTAAAAAAATACGTATTATAAAATTGCATAGAACTAAATACACGTACAAGTACATGTAAAACTGGTGAAATCTGAATAAGCCCAGTGGATTATATCAATGTCAATTTCCTGATTCTGATATTATACCATAATTATGCAAGATGTCACAATTAGGGGAAGCTGGATGAAAGGTATATGAGATTTCTCTGAATTATTTCTTCTAATTACAGGTGAATCTAGAATTACCTCAAAATAATGTCTAATTTTAAAAAATAAGCCTGCAAACATGGGAAGAAAAAGAATGGGTAACATCAGTAAACTTTGGAAACAATCAAGCAGACGGCCATGAGATGACTGTCTTAGCCAACCGCAGAAGCCATCCTGCGAGCCAGCAGTAAGGAAAAGTCGAGAAGCAAACTTATTTAATGACAGAATCTCCAAAAGGTTTGGGAACTGGTAGCAACAGACCTCCCTGGAAGTGGAGTGAAGAGAGGGCAAAGGTTCACGCAAGCGGGATCTGTGACAGCTCCTTGAGAAGAACTGAGACCCTGAGAGCTCTCCTCCCTCCCCACCCTGAGATCCTGCTCCTCTCCCTACACACGGCCAGAGCTGGGAGCTGTGTCCTCGGAGATGGTACAGCAGAGAATCTCATACTGGGGGCTCCTACAGCAGATGAGGGAGGAAGAGCCACGCTGAAAATAGCAGAACAAAGTCAACGAATGGCTATGACCAGTGAAGACCCCTCTATCACTTTTGCCTTCTTGACTCCCAGAACCTTGACAGCCAAGTATTTACTCTCCAGGCTGGAAACTAGAAGAATAATTTTGGAGGAATCTGACTAGCCCAAGAGGAGATTCATAGAACTATTGACATTGGGAGCGTATCAGTCAGGGTTCAGTCAGGAAATCAGAGCCACCAAAAGTGTTAGGGGACCAAGGGGCTCACTCTAGGAATTAGAGCTTGCGCAAATGTAGGAAGAGCTAGGGAAATGGAAGTCTGGAGGAAGGGAATCAGAAGATCAGAGAGAGTTACTACCCACTGTGGTAGACAAAATAGTGGTCCCCAAAGATGTCCACATCCTACTCCCCAGAGCCCATGCATATCTGACCTTACTGGCAAAAGGGACTTTGCAGATGTGATTAGGATGAGGATCTTGAGATGGGAGATTATCCAGTGTTATCCAGATAGGCTCAGTGTTAGCACAGCAGTCCTTATAAGAGGGAGGCAGGAGGATCAAAGGGAGAAAAAGGAGATTTGAAGACAGAACCAGAGGTTGTAGTGATGCATCTTGAGGGTGGAGGACAGAGCAGGAGCCAAGGGCTGCAGCTGGCCTTGAGAACCTGGAAAAGGAAAGGAGGTGGATTTCTCCACTAAGGCTCCAGAGGAAGACACCTTAATTTTAAGCTTTTGACTTTGAGAACTATAAGAAAATAAATTTGTGTTTTTAACCACTGTGTTTGTTGTAATTTGTTACAACAGCCACAGGAAACGAATACACTCAGGACAGCTTAAAGTGTGGGCATGGATGGAGCATATGGGAAATTTTCAGAAAGAGTGTGTGGTTGGCCACCCAACTAAAATAGTGAATGAGAAGCCCACGGCAGGTCTGTGGAAGCTATGGCCTCTGTGGGAACTTCGCTCAACACTTGGTGGCTTGAGGACATCCTTGGTCAGTGGGGTCAATAGCTAGGATGAGAGCCTGGAGCCCACTGGGCTATATATCCGTGTCTATATGTCATCGTCCCCAATCACTGTGATCTCTGAGAGTAATGGCTCCTACTTCACCTCTGCTTTCCAAATCTAATGCAATTTCTCTCTCAGCCCAAGCTAATCATACAGCAACAAGGATCTGGGTAAGGTAATTCCCAGTATTAAATAGGAGCAGTAATGCCAGTGTGATGAAACACACCAAGCCCTGGGGGTTTCCCTACAAAGGGCCCAGATAGCCCACCCCCAGCAAAGATCAAAGTCGACAAGCCTCACCCATACGTTTGGAGTTTCCAACCAAAGTTTTAGTTTCTTAGTCTTAAAAATAAGCAGACGTTCAAGGATGATTGAATATCTGGGGAAAGCCTTGAACAAGAAAAATATGTCAAAACACCACAATCAACATCAAAACAGAAAAAAGCGACTTGGAAGAAATAGGAACCATGCATAGAGAAGAAAATATAACCCAGCTACAACAACTAAAATCATTGGTTTATTTAGAGGGTTGAGAGAAAAATGTTGCACCCGTGAAATACTATTAATAGGATGCTTTAAAAAGTGAACATTTAGGGGGCTGGCCCCGTGGCCAAGTGGTTAAGTTCGTGCGCTCTGCTGCAGGCGGCCCGGTGTTTTGTCATTTCGAATCCTGGGTGCGGACATGGCACTGCTCATTAAGCCAGGCTGAGACAGCGTCCCACATACCACAACTAGAAGGACCCACAATGAAGAATATACAACTATGTACCAAGGGGCTTTGCGGAGAAAAAGGAAAAAAGTAAATCTTTTTTTAAAAAAAGTGAATATTTAGAACACTAAAAAAACCTTTTAGAAATTTAAAACATGTTATCTGCAATGAAAAATCACTGGAATAACTGAAGGGTAAATTTTAGGAAATTTTTCAGAAGAAAAGTTTAAAAAGGAAAGCAATGGAAAGGAGAGAAAATATCAGACGAATAGAGAACCAGAGCAGAAAGTCCCTCATCGGAATAATAGGAGCAACAGTGAGAGAACAGGAAAATACAGGGAAAAAAATCAACAAAATAATTTAAGAAAGTTTCCCATAACTGAGGACATGAGTTTTTCCAGATCAAAAGGATCTGGCCCATGGCGCACACAGCACAACGGATACAAATCAGCCCACACCAAGTGACTTGATCATGAAATTTCAGAGTATTGGAGCCAAAGAAGAGATTCTATAAGCTTCCACAGGTTTAAAATTAACATCAGCAACAGGCCAGATACAAGGGTTTATATATTAGAATTGCCTCATACTTTTTCATGGAAACACTGGAAGGTAGAAAACTAAAGAGAAATGTCCTCAAAATTTTGAAGCCAAATTATTTCCAACATATAACTCTTTATCCAGCCAATCCATCAATCAACAGGAAAATCAGGACATTTTCAGACATTCAAGGTTTAAAACATTAACCTCCCAGGTACCCTTTCTAAGGCCCTGGAAGGTTTATTACATTGACATGAGGGAATAATCCAAGAAAAAAGAAAACACAGACTACCAAAAAAAAGAGGAGATCCAACATAGGAGTGTGATGAAGGGACTGTCCCTGGTGACAGGAAGGGAGATGCTAGAATGACAGCAGAGGCAGGCGGGTAGCCACCCGAGGACGGCAGTGTGACCCAGGAGACAGACACTCTCCCTCAGTGGGCTTCAGCCCCACCATGCTCGGAACCATGTTCTCCACCAACAAGCACACCAAGGAAGAGACACCTCGGACCAGGAAGCAAGGGATCCAACTCAGAAAGCAAAGCGTATTCCCAGGATGACAGCACAGGTGCTTCCAGGATGTGATCTGTGAGAAAGACCTCGAGAGTATGCGGTCTATAGGGGATAATAGAGTCCTCAAGGGATGTCTCCAAGGACAAAGTAGAGCTGACAGATTGCCTGATGTAATTCACCTTGTAAAATATAGTGTTGAGAGGCTGTTGGAAGGCATGGGAAGAATTTTCAATAGGTATCAAGAAAACTAAGCAAATTTTAAAAGGCAATTATTACTATTAGAAAAAAACAAAAAATATGAAAACATAACCATAATGCACTACACCATTGCTGTTCTTGGCCAACTTCTAACTGCCAGCATTTGCACACAGCAGGCTGGAAGTGTCGAGGAACTGACATTCCTTGGGAGCAGCCTTTAACATATTTCTGATAGGAGCTGGTGTATAAACACCCCAGTTCCCTCACCCACTGGTGGGATGACACATGTAGTGTGTTGCACACCATTTCCCAGGGTGCCCCTCACTGGGTTAGGCTCCAGCCACCCACAGTGGTAACCACTTGACAATGCACCCTGCATTGTTATCTCACCTTCCTTTGATGACTCCCCTACTTCCCCGTGATGTTTCCTGTGCCTCCCAAATAGACTACTGGTACAGAATCCTGGTCTCAGGGTCTGCTGTTAGGGTACCCAGATATGACAAATTTCAGGGAATAAAAGTTGCACAGGCATAACAATGTTAACACTGAATATATATTTAAAATTTCTAGTATAATTATATGAGAACAGGAGAGGAGAAGCAGAGAGGATGGTGACAGAAGAGAGTTAAGTCTTCATTTCCCATGTTAGAAACTCAATAGATTCTGCCTCAAATTGATTAATCACATATTATTTAAAAGTATGAAGATCTAGAAATGCAAGAATGAACAGCTTAAATAGTCAAAAGTGGTTGTTTCAGGGAAGAGGGGGTCAGGAGAATGGAGAGGTTGGAATAAGAAGTTGCCATATTTTGATACATAAATCTTTTAATATCTTTTGACTTTTTGATGGTGCTATTACTCTTAATAGCATTACTACTTGCATATACTTTTTTGATATAATTTAGTTGAGAGAAAAAGAAAGAAAAGTATGAAGGAAGGAAAGAAGGGAGAGAGAATAAGAAGGAAGTTTAAAAAGGAGAAAGATAAAAGAGGTTGGCTCTCTTAGAAATGTCAAAATGGGAGAGATCTCATCAAGATGGCAGTGTAAGCAGACTCTGAACTCATCTCCTCCCATGAACACAACCAGGTTAAAACTATTTTTGGAAAAATTACCCTGGATAGAAAACTGAAAACTGGATAAAAAGAACCCCCATAACAAGGGACAGTCCTGACTAAGGCAGAAGAGGCAGAAATTCCTGCTGCAGAGGAAAAAAGCCCCCTTTAGGAGCAGTGGAGCTTCTCAGCTGGCCAGGCGGGAGCCACCCTAAGGTATGTAGCCCTCCCTGGAGGAGTAAGGTCTGGAGTAGGGGCCAATACTGCTATAAGCATCCTTCAGACTCAGCACAACTGAGATGAGGGTCATACTGTCTGGCTGCACTGGCTATTAACTGCAGTAAGGATACCCCCAAGAAAAGCTATTGGTCGAAAGCTGAAAAGACCCAGGTCTGAAAGGGCTCAAGCACAAACTCACCATTTCAGCAACCAAAAATCACCAGAGAGAAAGTTGACAGTCCTTTGGTGAAACAAAACTCACCTAGTGGGCTCTGGGGGCAGCTTGGTGAGAGGAGAGACCTCTTCAGAGACTGAGACATTGGTGGGGGCCATTGTTCTGACCTGGTCCAGGCGTACTGACACAGACTCCAGTGGACGCCATTGAGGTTCTCCCCTTGGCCTGTTAGCCCAGGGGTCTGCCACACCCACTAGAGTACAGATTTAATCCAGTTCAGCCAGGGCAAGCAGCCCACCCTAGGGACTGGCCCCACCAAACAGCTAGCCCTCAGGCTACTTGTCAGCCTGCATTGACTCAGTGCCTTGATCCTCTATGGGCAGGCAAGTGTGTCCGCCTCTGTGGGGCAGGGCCTTTGTGAGAACCAGGTGAACTGTGGGGGGCATTGGTGGAGAGGTGGGGGCTCTGCAGTGGGGTGTCAGGGTATGCTCCAGCGGGTGGGAAGTGTGCATGGACCAGGATTGTGTTGATGGCATGTGTAGTCCTGTGGAGGGTGAGGCTTATCAGCGGCAGAAGACTTGTACTTCACAAATAGCCATAAAAAGGATCAGCCCCACCTTCCAAAGCCTGAAAAAATTGAGTGCTCCCATGCCTTGGGCCAGCCCCACTCAGCTGCACTCCTAAGAGAACTGAAAACAGCCTTGTAGGACTGAGGCCTATAGCAACTCTAAACCCCTGAGCCTAGTAACCAGGTACACTGGGTACCAGACCAATTAAGAGGAAAACTGCAAGAGGAGTGTGCTGTTAGACTTTGTAGCCAACAGTGCTGAGGCTCCCTAAACCGGATTTACAAACAGCTGGCTAGGGAATAAAAGACTAGACTCCCTGGGTACCTGCAGTAAGAGCAACCCTGCCACAGCAAAAAGACACAAGAAGCCCACAAAGAGGTCACTCCTGGAACATTTGGACTGGTGACAAGAGGGAAGCACACTGCTGGGCCTCATAAGGCATCTCATACATAAGGCCATTTCTCCAAGATCAGGAGACATAGCCGACTCACCGAATACATAGAAATAAGCACAGAGAAAGAGGCATAATGAGGAGACAAATGAATACATTTCAAGTAAGGGAACAGGACAAAACCCCAGAAAAAGGACTAAATGAAACAGAAATAAGCGACCTACTCGACAAAGAGTTCAAACAAAGTCTCCTAAGGATGCTCACAGATATTGGGAGAAGACTGGATGTACACACTGAGCTCATCAGCAAAGAACTGGAAAATATAAAAAAGAACCAATCAGGAATGAAGAATACAATGCTGGAAATGAAAAATTCACTAGAGGGACTCAATGGCAGAGTAGAGGATGCAGCAGAATGGATCAGTGAGCTAGAAGAAAGACTAGAAGAAATCACCCAAGCTGAACAGAAAAAATAAAAAAGAATTAGACAGAATGAGAACAGTCTAAGGGAACTCTGGGACAATATCAAGCACGCTAACATTCAGATTATAGGTGTCCCAGAAGGAGAAGAGAGAGACAAAGGGGAAGAAAATTTATTTGAAGAAATAATAGATGAAAATTTTCATAACCTAAGGATGGAAGCAGACTTCCAAGTACAGGATGTACAGAGAGCTCCAAACAAGATAAGCCCAAAGAGGCCCACGCCAAGACACACTATAATTAAAATGTCCAAAATTAATTCTAAAGAGAGAATCCTAAAAGCAGCAAGAGAAAGGCAACAAGTGATGTGCAAAGGAAAGCCCATAAGGCTATCAGTGGATTTCTCAGCCGAAACCCTGCAGGTGAGAAGAGAATGGCATGATGTATTTAAAGTGCTAAAAGGAAATAACCTAGAGCCAAGAATACTCTATCCATCAAGGTTGTCATTCAGAATGGAAGGAGAGATAAAGAGCTTCCCAGATGAGCAAAAATTAAAGGAGTTTATCACCAAGAAACCAGTTCTGCAAGAAATGCTGAAGGGACTTATTTAAGTGGGAGAGCAATGACAACAAATAGAGATAAAAAGAAATTATAAAAAAAAAAAATCCAAAAAAAAAAACAGGCAATAAAATCACTTGTAAAGGTAAAAATATAGTAAATGTAGCAGATCAACTACCTGTGAAGATAGTATGAATGTTAAAGACAAATGTACTAAAATCATCTATTTCAATGATAAGAGGGTAATGGATAGACACACACTAAACAAGAGACTATATATGATTCAAAAAACATAAAACATGGGGGGAGGGGAGTAAAAAAGTAGAGCTTTTAGAAAGAGGTCAAGCTAAAGAGTCAATCAACTCGATATAGACTGTTATATACATAAAACATTATATAGGATCCTCATAGTAATCACAAATCAGAAACCTGTAATAAGTAAGCAAAAAAGTAAGACAAAAGGAATCAAACATATCACTAAAGAAAGCCATCAAACCACAAGGGAAGAGAGCAAAAGAAAAAGAAAGGAACAGAGAAGAACTACTAAAACACCTAGAAAAAAAAAGTAACAAAATGGCAATAAATAAATATTTATCAATAGCTACTTTAAATGTCAATGGACTAAATGCTCCAATCAAAAGGCATAGGGTGGCCAACTGGATAAAAAAACAAGGCCCATGTATATGCTGCATACAAGAGACACACTTCAGACCTAAAGACACTCACAAACTGAAAGTGAAAGGATGGAAAAAGATATTGCATGCAAATGGCAAAGAATAGAAAGCGGGGATAGCAATACTTATATCAGACAAAATCGACTTTAAAACAAAAACTATAACAAGAGATGGAGACGGGCACTACATAACGATAAAGGGAACAATCCAATAAGAAGATATAACACTTGTACATATCTATGCACCCAACATAGGAGCACCTAAATATATAAAGCAATTATTAACAGAAATAAAAGGAGAAATAGACCGTAACACAATAATACCAGGGGACCTCCACTTACACCAATGGATAGATCATCCAAACAGAAGATAAATAAGGAACCACTGGCCTTAAATGACACATTAGACCAGATGGACTTGGTAGATAGATAGAACATCCCATCCAAAAATGACAGAATACACATTCTTTTCAAATGCACATGGAACATTCTCCAGGATTAATCACACATTCGGCCACAAAACAAGTCTCAATAAATTTCTTTTAAAGATTTTATTTTTCCTTTTTCTTCCCAAAGCCCCCCAGTACATAGTTCTATATATTTTAGTTGTGAGTCCTTCTAGTTGTGCTATGTGGGATGCTGCCTCAGCATGGCTTGATGAGTGGTGCCATGTCCATGCCCAGGATTCCAACTGCTGAAACCCTGGGCCACCGAAGCAGAGTGTGCGAACTTAACCACTCGGCCACAGGGCCAGCCCCTCAATAAATTTAAGAAGATTGAAATAATACCAAGCAACCGTTCTGATCACAAAGGTATGAAATAGAAATCAACTACAGGAAGAAAATCAGAAAAGCCACAAAAATGTGGAGATTGAATAAAATGCTACTGAACAACGATTGGGTCAATGAAGAAATTAAAGGAGAAATCAAAAAATTCCTGGAGACAAATGAAAATGAAATTACGACATGCTAAAATTTATAGGATACAGCAAAAGCAGTTCTAAGAGGGAAGTTTATAGCAATTCAGGCCTACCTGAACAAAGAAGAAAAATCCCAAATAGACAATCTAAAAGTGCACCTAAAGGTACTGGAAAAAGAAGAACAAACAATGTCCCAAATCAGAAGAAGGAAGGAAATAATAAAAATCAGAGCAGAAATAAATGAAACGGAGACTCAAAAAACAATAGAAGAAATTAATGAAACCAAGAGCTAGTTTTTTGAAAAGATAAACAAAATTGATAAACCCTTAGCTAGACTCACCAAGCAAAGAAGAGAGAAGGCTCAAATAAATCAAATCAGAAATGAAAGAGGAGAGACTACAACAGACACCTCAGAAATACAAAAGATAATAAGAGAATACTACAAAAAGCTATATGCCAAAAAATTGCATAATCTAGAAGAAATGGATAAATGCTTAGAATCATACAACCTTCCAAAATTAGACCAAGAAGAAGTAGAGAATTTGAATATACGAATCACAAGTAAGGAGATTGAAACAGCAGTCCAAAACCTCCCAAAAAATAAAAGTCCAGGACCAGATGGCTTCCTTGGTGAATTCTACCAAACATTCAAAGAAGAGTTAATACCTATCCTTCTCAAACTCTTCCAAAAAATTGAAGAGGAGGGAAAGCTGCCTAACTCATTCTATGAAGCCAACATTATCCAGATACCAAAACCAGACAAGGACAACACAAAAAAAGAAAATTACAGTCCAATATCACTGATGAACATCAATACAAAAATCCTCAACAAAATACTAGCAAATCGAATACAACAATACATTCAAAAGATCATACATCACGATCAAGTGGGTTTCATTCCAGGGATGCAGGGATGGTTCAACATCTGCAAATCTATCAACATGATACACCACATTAACAAAATGAAGAATAAAAATCACATGCTCACCTCAATAGATGCAGAGACAGCATTTGAGAAGATACAGCATCAATTAATGATAAAAAGTCTAAATAAAATGGGTACAGAAGGAAAGTACCTCAACATAATAAAGGTCATCTATGACAAACCCACAGCAAATATCATTTTCAATGGAGAAAAACTGAAAGCTATCCCTCTAAGAACAGGAACCAGACAAGGATGCCCAATGTCACCAGTCTTATTTAACAATAGTATTGAAAGTCCTAGTGCGAGCAATCAGGCAAGAAAAAGAAATAAAAGGGATCCACATTGGAAAAGAAGAAGTGAAACTGTCACTCTTTGCAGACAACATGATTTTATATATAGAAAACCCTAAAGAATCCACTAAAAAACTTTTAGAAACAATAAATGAATACAGTCATGTCGTGGGATACAAAATCAACACACAAAAATCAGTTGCATTTCTATACACTGACAATGAAGTAGCAGAAAGAGAAATGAAGAATACAATCCCATCTACAATTGCAACAAAAAGAATAAAATACCTAGGAATAAACTTAACCAAAGAGGTGAAAGATCTGTACCCTGAAAACTATAAATCATTGTTGAAAGAAATTGAAGAAGACACAACGAAATGGAAACATATACCATGCTCTTGGAGTGGAAGAATTAACATAGGTAAAATGTTCATACTTCCTAAAGCAATCTATAGATTCAATGCAATCCCTATAAAGTTCCAACAACAGTTTTCCACAGAAATAGAACAAAGAATCCTAAAATTTATATGGAACAACAAAAGACCCCCAATAGACAAAGGCTCCCTAAGAAAAAAGAACAAAACTGGAGGTATCACACTCCCTGATTTCAAAATATACTGCAAAGCTATAGTAAACAAAACAGCATGGTACTGGCATAAAAACAGAAACACAGGTCAATGGAACAGAATCCAGATCCTAGAAATAAACCCACACATTTATGGACAGCTAATATTCGATAAGGGAGCCAAAAGCCTACAGTGGAGAAAGGAGAGTCTCTTCAATAAATGGTGTTGGGAAAACTGGACAGCCACATGCAAAAGAATGAAAGTAGACCATTCCCTTACACCATGCACAGAAATCAACTCAAAATGGATTAATGACTTGAATGTAAGACCCGAAACCCTGAAACTTCTAGAAGAAAACATAGGCAGTACGCTCTTTGACATTGGCCTTAGCAGCATAGTTTCAAGTACCATGCCTGACCAGGCAAAGGGAACAAAAGAAAAAATGAACAAATTGGACTACATCAAACTAAAAAGCTTCTGCACAGCAAAGGAAAGCATCAACAAAACGAAAAGACAACCTAACAACTGGGAGAAGATATTTGCAAACCATGTATCTGATAAGGGGTTAATATCCAAAATATACAAAGAACTCATACAGCTCAACAACAAAAACACCAAAAACTCAATTAAAAAATGGGCAAAAGATCTGAACAGAGATTTCGCCAAATAAATATACGGATGGCCAACAGGCATGTGAAAAGATAATCAACATCATTAGCTATCAGGGAACTGCAAATCAAAGCTACAATGAGATATCACCTCACTCCTGTCAGAATGGATATAATTAATAAGACAGGAAACAAGTGTTGGAGAGGATGTGGAGAGAACGGAACCTTTGTTCACTGCTGGTGGGAGTGCAAACTGGTGCAGCCACTATAGAAAGCAGTATGGAGTTTCCTCGGAAAATTAAGAATAGATCTACCATATGATCCAGCTATCCACTGCTGGGTATTTATCCAAAGAATTTGAAAATGCAAAGGCACAAAGATACATGCACCGCTATGTTCATTGCAGCATTGTTCACAATAGCCAAGACTTGGAAGCAACCTAGGTGTCCATCAAGGGATGAATGGAGAATGGAGAAAGAAGATGTGGTATATACACACAATGGAATACTACTCAGCCATAAGAAATGATGAAATCCAGCCATTTTTGACAACATGGATGGACCTTGAGGGTATTATGCTAAGTGAAATAAGTCAGAGGGAGAAAGTCAAATACCATCCTACCTCACTGGTAAGTAGAAGATAAAAACGACGACAAACACACAGCAATGGAGATTGGATTGGTGGTTACCGGGGGGGAACGTGGTGGAGGGTAAAAGAGGTGATTAGGCTCACATGTGAGGGAATGGACGATAATTAGTTTTTGAGTGGTGAACATGATGTAATCTACACAGAATTCAAAATTATTACGACGTACATCTGAAAGCTATATATTGTTATAATCCAATGTTACTGCAATTTAAAAAAATTAAAAGTTAAAAAAAATGTCAAAATGTTTTACGGCTGAAACAGCCTTTCCTCAGCTGGACTGTAACTCCTTAATCCCAAGGCTTGTGTTAAATCCAAAGCTAGGCAAATCTACTATAGAGAACCATGAAGTCATTAAACTTGTCTATTGTAGAAATATTTTTAGACGATGAAATATGTCTAGTAATTCACTTCATAATCAGTAGTGTGTGTGTGTGTTTCTCATTCTCTCTCCTTATTTTCCTCCTCAGCATGTTTTCCCTGCAGCTATTAGCATTAAAAAAGTACCTCTGACTCCTGAAGTGTTTTCCCTCCACCCCCTCAAGGGCATTTCCATCTTCTTTCTAAGCAAACACCCTCCCTGAGGGGGCAGACAGAGCCCTCATGGGTTGGAGTGCACAGGATACAAAGTCGACTCCACAGAGGCTTTGCTTTTGTGAAACCGACATCTTACGGAGGAAACTGATAATAAACAAACAAAAAACTAGATACTTACCAATTACAATAAATCCACAAAAGACGTAAACAGTGGGATGTGATCCAGAGCAAGGGCGAGAGGACTCACCTGGACAAGGTGCCGAGCACCGCCTCTCTGAGGGTTGCAAATACCTTGGAAGAGCATTCCAGAAGCCTCAGCCATCAGAAAGGCTTTTTGACGTGTATGAGGTCGTGGCCACCATGGAGCCATGGTGGCTGGGGAAGGAAACCCAGCTGGGGGAGAGGAAAGCAGCCGGGGAGGAAAGAGGATGGGCACCAGGTCAATCTACTCCACAGTCTTGCTAAGCTAAGGACCGACTGCCGACTGCCGACTGCCGAGGAGCTCCCGGGAACAGCAGCTACCACCTGGTTACCTGCTTACTCACTTAGAAGCACAAGTTCATCTTTTTATCTTTGCATTAAGCTTTAAAGAAAGGCAACCAAAAGAAGCATTTCCCCAACAACCTCAAAACACCCAGGAAAGGAGCAGAATGGTACATGTTTGTACACAAATTCATTATGCATTTCACATGCAGTACAGTGTCCCTTTCCTGCCAGAGAGAACTGATTATTAGATAAAACCCTCTAAATTTATTACGTTTCCCACAGCCAGTATTCGATTAAAAAGCTTGTTTCTCAAGCATCTTATCTCTGAAATGGGAGTAATGATCTGCTCGCTTTTTTTCCCCCAAAAGTACTAAAACTTAAGGAAGCTTTAATTAATTTTGTCCCTGCCTCAAGTCAAGGTCTTGTGTGACATGAAAGCGAAGTATTATTGTAGACATTTCTCACAACAACCTGGTTGTCGGCTAGCTAGTGGGTAGGCTGAGCGTTCATGCGTGATTTAGTATCTCAACATATTGTTCATTTCTCACAATTTTAGACCTCAAGCCAGGCTGTGCCAGTGAGCTGCGTCAAACACACAAAAAGCAAAGTCATTTGGAAAATTACCACGTTTTTCAAGAGTCAACTACTGGAAATTGATGAGTAACCACAAATTGTCAGTCTAAACAATTAATCTAAAAGGTGCAAGACTGTAAAAACACGAGGTTATGAATCTAAAAGCTCTAAGGCAGAGTCATTCGAATTCCCCCAAACCCTCTGTCAGAGTCGGAGACTGAGCAACTGTCTTCAGGTTTCACCATTTGCCGTTTCGTAGGGGCCAGCAGTGCCCGCGAGTTCCCTCTGGGCCCGTTACAGGGATCTGCGTGTTCTGGAACAGCCTCCATAACTCCCTGCCTTGGTTCGCCCAGTCCAGACCCTCAGCTCACCTCTCAGCTGCATCTCTGGCCTCCACTCTCCCAGGCCAACAGTCTCATTCATGCACTTGTCAATCACTCAGTCAGTCAGTCAGCCAGCCTGTTAGTCAGTCAGTCATTTCCTTACCTAGTCTACGAAAATCTAACTCCCTACTCTGAGCTAGGCATTGCCCTAGGAGTTGGGGATACCGTGGAACAGGACAGAAAGGCCCTGGCTCTGATGACACTCATCCCATCATGGGGAGGACAGACAGGAAACAAGTAAACTGTGGAGAAGGTGGCGTAGGAGGTAATGGGATAAGGAATGACGGGAGAATGGGGTGCACTTTAGTCTGAGTAGTCAGGGAAGGCCTCTCTGAGGAGGTGACATTTGACCTGAGACATTGAATGATGAGAAGAAAGCAGCCACTCAGAGGGATTAGATAAAGCATTGCAGGCAGAGCTGGATGCAACAAATTTCCAGCCTCCTAAGGCATTGTTTTCCTAAGTTACAAAACAACATGTGGGTGGGTGGGTGGGTGTGTATGTTAAAAGTCTGGGAGGCTGTTCCCCAAGTATCAACAGTCATTTTCTGGGGGGGGTAAGAACATGGGCAACTTCATTCTCTTCTTTACATTTCTTACAATTTCTAATTATTCTACAATCAACATTAATTACTTATGGAATAGAAAAGCAAATATTCTGAAAAGTTCCACTTTCTTTCTTAAGAACAATAAAATATAAATTCAGAGAGAAAATGACCATTTTATCCATTTGGTAAAGCTCATTTACTTAGACCTTTTAAATTCACAATCTGGGATAATTCCAGATATACTGAACTGGTTTGCCTTGCTATCATCTGTGAAAATAAATTATTTGGCAGTTAATTCAAAGAAAGTGATTAGTCCAAGAAAGGGCTACAACCAATAAAGTGTTTTCAAGCCACTCTCTTCTAGGGTTCCTGTGCCAACACCGTTCGTCCTGACCACAAGCAGTTGTCCACACCATTCTGTACACACGCTCGGCCAGCCTCTGCCTCCAGGGCAGCAGCTGCACTGAAAACAACGGCACCGCAATTCCATAAAAATGCTCTTGTAACTCAGCCTTTCACCGGATCTTCCTTGAGTCTTTGTCCAGTTTGGGGACTGCGGAGGAGTTTTGCTGTGTTTGGTAAAATTAGTATGTTGAAAACAACTAAGATGGCATCCATGTCTTATCATAAAAGTCAGAATCCTACTATCAGAGCAGGTAAGCAATTTCGGAAACCAGACACTTCCAGTTTCAGGCAGGTGTGCGTGAGGAAGACAGAGCGCTGCAGTGGCCACGGAGAGGCAGGCGACGGCCAGCGATGGGCACGCACACAGCAGAGGGTTGGGAGCTGGGGCGAGCAGGATGTCTGCAAGACACACCCACGGAAAGGATGTAGGTTCGGGCTGCACAAAGCACCGGGTGCGGGGTGATCAGGAAGTGTGAGGTTTGAAGGCACATTTGCATCTTAATCAACCTAGCAGTTTCTGGAGCACCTCTAAGGGGCCGTTATGGCACCCGTGGGTTCGAAGTTCCCACCACAGTCTCAGACTTGTGGCCCCCAAACTTGCCTTCCCCTCGAAGTCATCTGGAATGTTTCTGAAAAATAGGAGTTCCTGGACCCCGCTCCCAGAGACCACTGTTCAGCAGCTCTGGGTTGAGGTTTCAGAATCTGGGTTCTTCCAAATCTCCTGCAGGGGAAGCGCCATGTTGGGGAGGCTGAGCTGCAGAGGACAAAGCCAGCAGGCCCTCGGGAGAGCCCTGCATGCCACAGCAGGTGTCTACAGACGCTGCGCAGCGGAGGCACAGAGCCGCTGCCCCTCACTCAGCAAGCAAGCTCTCCAGCACGAGGAATCTTCTCGAGAAGAGCTGGAAAGCACTTGGCATAAGGGACACCACATTTCCAACCTGGCTTATCAGAATCCCATGGGGGGTGTTGTTGGTTTCATTATTGTTGTTGTTGTTTACTGTTATTATTGTTTTAATATGGAGCCCCAGGCCCCAGCCCAGACAGCCTGACTCAGGATGTCTGGGGTGAAGCTCACCAATCTGCATTTTAAGCATCCCCAGAGAGTGGGTTCGGAGTAACCGCTCTAGTCTAGCAGTCCTCAAGCTTCTGAGTGTGTGTCCTTCTCAGACACCGATTCAATAAGCAGCTTCCTGACCCCACCTCCAGAGATTCTGATTCGGTTGGCTGAGACCCAGGAATTTCTATTTTTGACAAGCAATTATCTCACAGAGAATTCAAGGATGGCCCTTCAGAAACCCTGATCCTGAACACGGCCCTCCCATCTCTACCTCATGCCACCAAGCGAATGGTGTTCTGCAGTTTGCAGAAACTTTTCATTCAAAGGTAGAGAAGTAAAGACTTTACATTAATATCTTTTTAGTATATGCTGTGGTGAGCATCTGCCATGGCCTTATTGCTTTTCACAGGCTCCAGGCAGACCTGTCAAAAAGGCTAAAACATCCGTGGGCCATCAACCTCAGGCTTGACCTGCACTGGGTAAGGCCGTCACCCAGGGAAGCTGCATGTGGCCTGAGCTGGAAGGGAAAGAGCAATTCGTAAATGAAAAGGAAGGCCAAGGTTAGGGTACCTTGTCAGGTACTGCTTATTAGAGCAACATGAGACTATAGTAGACAGGAGACAAAGACTAAGATGAGGCTTTAAAAACAGGAAGAAGTAGGACACAAATTATGGGGTGGGCTGAGAGTGAAAGCTGTGGACACCGGGTGTGGACAAAGCAGGGCTGCAAGGTGTTCAGTCTACTGATGTGAAGGCCAAGTGGCCTAAAGGGAGCAGCCTGATTAAAGAAGGTGAGTGACAGTCATGAGCCAGAGCAGAGAAGAGAGACCGCTGTGCTGATGAATTTAGCAGCTGCACTTTCCTCCAGCAAGTGGCATCTTCTCAGGCGTGACTTAGAGTCGTGCACTGAAGGCTGGTGGTCAGAGTGCAGCACTCAGCCCTGCACAAGCCCAGTTTCCTGGGCCCAGACATGTCGAGACATGCGCTTGCTGCTCTCACTCGTTGCTGATCTGGTAATTAGTCACACGAAGAAATTAAAAACTAGAAAATCAACATCTAGTGGTTCTGACTTAGAGGAAGAGAATGAGAAGGGATCAAAGACAATACTAGTTACATTTATTTCTACATATCAGTAACCTCTGGTGTTTGTTGGCATCTTGTGTGAGTTTGGATGCCGAGTCTACTTTCTGAGAGAAGCACTAACTCTGTTTAAATCGAACTCCTCCTCCCCCACACTTGCACTGGGCAGCTAAATGTGGCTAAAGCAAAATGCATGACCGTATTGACAGAACCTCCTTTAAATTCATGACACGGACATTGAGGGACCCTTAGTAGCGCCCAGAAACCATAGTCTGCTTCTCTAGTCCTTTCACTCCTCCTCTGCCCACCTTGTCTTCTTTCTTCAAACCTTCAAGACACTCAGCCATCCCCGATCTCAGCCACTGACCTGCCCTCCTATTTCCCTGAGAAACAGAAGGCGCGGGAGGGTCCCACCCCGTCTCCGTCCTTCCTGCGGAGATGCCCATTCCCTCTGCCATCTCCTGATTGCTCTGGATGAACTGTCCTGCTCCGAGTTAAGGTCAGCCCTCCACTCTCCTCCTGTGCCCTATCCCCTCCTGTGTACTTAGGGAATCTCTCCAGCACCTCTCCCTTCTCTCTCCTGTGGTGTCAACCTTCCCTTCTCTACTGGATCTTGCCCATAAGCATGCACACACATTTTGCCAGAGTTGATCACACTCTCCTCCTTAAAACACATTCTTCATCTGGTTTCCAGAACACCCTACTCTCCTGATTTTCCTCCTCCCTCACTGACTGTTCCTTCCCTCTCTTCTCTGCTGGTTCCTGCACCTCTCCACAACCCCAGGTCCCATGCTTGAACCTCTTCTCTTCTCTGTCCACACTCACTCTCTCAGTGATCCATCCACTCTCAGGATTGCCAATATCACCTATGAGCTGACCCCTTCCTAATTTCTATCTCTAGGCCAGTTCTCTCCCCTAAACTCCAGAATTATGTACCCAGTGGCTCACTAATATCTCTGCTTGGATATCTAACGATCATTTCTGATTTTACAAGTGCAAACTGAGCTCCTGCTCTTCCTCCCAACTCCACCTCCCCCACAGGGAAACACAATGCTACCCTTCCAGCATCGCAGGCTTCAGACCCGAGAGGCTTTTGCTCATTCCTCACATCCACTCAGTCAGCAAATCCTTCTGGCTCCTTCGAGAGAGAGACCCAGTGTGTGACCGCTCCTTGCCACCTGTGCCTCACTGCCCAGGCCACCTCACTCTTCACCTGGATCACAGCAGAAGCTCCCTCTGCTCTCTGAGCTTTGGCCCTGCCACTCCTCATTTGACTCTCAGTCCAGTGTCCTAACACACTCCCCCTACATGTCTTCCCACTTCACTCGGGGAGAAAGCAGAAGGCCTTATAATGGCCTACATGGCCCTACACGATCTCATCCCTCTCGTTACCCACCCTCTCCCTGCAGCCTCCCTGCCTCCTTGCTGGTCCTTCAGTTCATCAGTCACGCTCCCGCTTAGGGCTCTGTCCTGGCTCTTCTCTGCCCAGGTCTCTGTGTGGCTCGCTCCCTATCTCCATCAGGTCTTCCTTCAGTTGGCATCTTCTCAGTGAGACCTTCCCTGACAGCCCTGTCTCCAGCTGCAGCCCCTCATCTTCCACGCCCTCCTCCCTGATTTACTTTCCTCTTAGCACTTCCCACTATCTACTACACTACATGTGCAAATTATTACTAGCATTATTACTTCGGTACTCTCTGCCACCCATATAAGCTCCACAGGGCAAAGATAGTTACCTGTTTTGTTCACTCCTGTTTGTACCCAAAATGGTGCCTAAAACAGTGGCTGACAGATTTTAGTGCAGAACTGTTTTTTTTTTTTAAGGAATGGAAGAGTTGCACCTTGAGATTTCAGACTTCTGCAGAGCATGGGCAGCCTCGAGAAGAGACGATACTCCAGGTGAAATACCACAAGGCCTCCTAGCTCAAGGAGAGGAAGTCAGAAAGGAAGCAAGCCAGAGAACCAGGAAAACTTGAAAGAAAGCTTTTTTTTTTACAGTTTTTGTGTTTTTCTGAAAATCGAACACTTTTGTATTGTGATTTGGTTTTTATAATGGTGACTAAGGTATTTCAGTATTTGTGTATTCCTACCTGCCCTTCATCCTCCCCAAATGGTTTACAAAACTTTGGTAATTGTTAGATTTTATTTTAAAAATTCACGGTTACAGATGAAAATTCCTGTATGCTTGGGTAAAACATTACTGTCTCACTTTGAAATGCAAAATGAGCCTTGCACTTCTGCCTCCGGGGGCATTCGCAAAGACGGGAGAGATAACTCTATCCGTTCCCCACGTGGGCTTCTGTTTGTTGATAGGTTGTAGAATTTCTTGGCTGTGTCCTTGCCCTCTTAGCCAAGCCGAGGTCTAGGAGGAATGTAGGCCCCGTGAGAAGTTGTGTTTATTTTTCTGGAATAAGAAGCCGGAAACTCATTGACCTCCTTACATAGAGCATCAGGCAGAGGCCAGTCTGAAGGTCCAGCTTCCCTGGCTTTGAGATCCAAATTGGAAGTACTAGTAAGTATTCAGGATCTCTTTGTTGAAAGGTAAATTAACATTTACCAGAATTCAGAGTAGTTTGATCTATTTTTAGCTTTGTTTGTGTATGTTCACCACTCACGTACATCAAATCTACCTTTCTACTTAACGGGGGCGGGGGCGGGGCAGGGTGAGAGTGTGGACAAGAGGAGGACAGGAGGCAATCATCTGTCTAATCTCATAGTTGCAGGTACCTTTGTTTACTATTAGCAGAAGCCGGTGGTATTACTACCAGCTGTAACTTAGTATTTATTACTAGCCTATGAACTAGAAATCATTTCCTTCCATTCTTTCTCCCTTCCGTTCTTTTTCATATGATGGCATTAGTGAGTAGCTATGATCTAATATTTGGAAATCTACCACTTTCCCTCCTTTTCGCCACTTCTTCAGCAAATGGCTTTTCATTCGCATATTCATATTCCATCCCAGGAACAAATTCTTCTCTAACAGTTAATTGTGGGAAAAATATCCTTTCCTTGGTGAGGAATACATCTTTTAAACAACCTACAAATGGGTACTGTTGTCATAAGCTTCCATACTTCTTCAGTAGGAGATTTGTCCCAAAGTCTTCAGAGCACAGCTTTCAATATGTAATTTCTTTATAAATATGTAACCCTATAAGACATGTGCGAACATATGGCAGTGCAAACATGATAAAGTTTAAATAGCCCCTGAAGTCATTTGTTGGACTGAACTTTAATTAAAGAGTTCATTAAGGTCATCATTATAAGAAGACAAACCGGTAAAGAAAACAGTTCTGGGTGCTGAAGGGAAGAGCTGCGGCTGCTGTCGCTGTTGCTGTTAGTGTGTTGGTCCGTATAATTGCTTGCATATCATTACCTATGTCCATAAAATCATTCAGCTCACAGATTATAGGATTATTACCAAATGACTTGCTTCGAATAGCAAATGAATCTAGCAACTTCAATTGATTCTTTTACAATATTGGTCATTTGTTGGATTAAATCAACAAGTTCTTTTGCTATTAAGTAAATAAAAGAAATAAAATCAAGTTAAATGATATTAAAAACTACTGTGAGACTGAGAAAAGAGTATTTAGGAGTTTTAAGACTCATAAGGGTGCCCCCTAAAGTCAGAGAGAATGTCTTTAGATTCTGTGACTTCTTGGATTAGCTCTGATGTTAAACCCACATCTTACTGTAATACACAGCATCACCTGGGGAGAAACAGCAAACAGGAACGTTTTCTTAGAGCATCACTTGGCAATACGCCAACACCACATTCCACTCTTTTACTCTTCTGTTACTTAAGCATCTCTAAGCTGTCATCACAAAAACAAAAGCCAAGAAATAGAACCATGTGAAAATTGTTTTCTCATGTACGATAATCTTTGGAGCCCAGGTCCACAAGAGCCTCTGAGCGACCATGACACGATGGAATACGTGTCTGTAACAGGAAATGTGTTTTCTCCCATCTTGGTATGTTTTTCCTTCGTCTTGGTAAATAGTACCGTTAGCCTTCAGTTGTTCAAGCAAAAGCTGTAGCACTCACCCTTGTCGCTGTCTCCTCAGCTCTCACATCCAACCCATCAGCAAGTTCTTTGCACAAACAAAGCACATCTTGACGCCGCGCCTTCTTCCTGTCTCTCCTACGCCCACCCGGCCCCAGCTGGTTGTTTCTCGGACAGACTGCGGCAGGTGGCCTTGCCATGCTCTTCTCCAGTCCATTCTCCAAGCAGCAACGAAATGACCACTGGAAACAAGTCAACTCGTGTCTCATCCGTGCCTTGAAGCCTTCACGTCGGGGCACACAGGTAAAGATGGTGCTTAAACACACAGAGTGAACTTTATTCCCTCCTGAAAGCCCACTAAATCGACAGTAAAATGACTTTTCAAAAAGCCATGAACCCACAAGCACAGGGAAAAGAGAAAAGGAAACCACTATGATAAAATTCTGGAGGCTGGGAAGTAATGGAAAGTGTGAGAACTGACGGCAGTTTGAGAAAGAAGTCCTCTAAGTTGGCATGGGAAGGCCAAGAAACAACCTGATTTACACTGTGGAACCCTAAAAGGTTCAGAAAAGGATGGCACTAGGTGCCTGAGGGAGTAGGACATACAGGGGTATAAAATGAGGAACTTAGCGCAGTTATTGAAGGCGTCCCTTCCCCTCTACGTGACTGGGCAGCTGTTCTCTCTTCCACCCGGTGCCAGCAACAGACCCAGGGTTTATCTCTAGAAAGGATGAAATTGGGCCTCTGGAAGGGGAAGCACCACGCACCGCTGAAGGCAAGGGTACCATACAGAAAACTGAGGGAAGTGAAGGCCTGCAAAGGTGGCTGAGACCTCCCAGCTGTCTTCCCAGGCCTTCACTCTCCAGAAAGGGATGGGAAAAACTGACTGGGGAATGTGACCAGTCAAGAGAAAAGACCTAAAATGAGTAACATCAGGGATTCTCCCTCAAAAAATCTCAGCCAGATCACCCTTGGAGTGACCTGCTTGGAGTTAACAAGCCCCAGCCACATGCTCAAAGTTTCCAGTCAGCTTTCCGGTCACCCACCCTTAAATGTGAGCAGAGGACAGAGCATACCACCTGCTTAAGGAAAAACTAAGGAGAAAGACAGAGACAAATAAAAGGGGGGCCATCTGAAAGAAACAGAGAACTATGTGGAGGGAAGAAATCTTGAAAAAGAATTTACTAATGCTTTAGAGATCTAAGAGAAAATGAAGATAAGGAAGAATAGGATGCTGTTTCTTTTCTTTCTTTTTTCTTTTTTTTTTTAAAGGAACATTCAGAAAACAAAAAATAGGCTTTAGAAATTAAAAACAGGATAGGTGAAAAGAATAACTCAATAGAAAATTTTTGAAGGTAAAATTGAAGGCATCTCCCAGGAAGATAAAAAGACAAGTAGATGCTAAATAGGAGAAAAAGCAATAAATATTAGACAAACAGTTCAGGAGCCCTCACATTTCAATTATAGGACTTCTAAAAGGAGAGAAGAGAAACAGAAAACTGAAGGGAGGAAATCAACCATGAAATAATTTAGAAAACTTTTCAGGAAAGAAGGATTTGAGTGCCCGGATTGAAAAGGCCCACGGAGTGCCCAACATAATGGATGGAAACAGGTTTGCACCACAGCCCGTTCAGTATGAAATCCCAGCTTACTAGGACCAAGGAGTAGATCTTAAAGGCTTTCAGAGAGAAAATTTAAAACAAGTTATATGCAAAGGATAAAGAGCCAGAATTGCTCCAGACAGCTCAACAGTAACACTGGAAGGTAGGGACAATGAGGCAGTGTCTTAAAAATACTGCAGGCCAAAGCCTTCTGATCTAGAAATCCATACAGCCAATTGTCAAGCAAGTGTGGAGACAGAATAAAGATCTATTTGGACAGGTAGGATTTCAATAACTTTACCTCCCATGAATCCTTTCTCAGGAAACTATTGGAAGATATGCCCCAGGAAAATGGGGTACAAAACCAACAATGGGAAAGACATGGGATCGAGGATATCAGTCCAACAAGGGAGCGAGGTAAGGATGAGAGCGGGTCTGCAGGCACAGAGGTGGGCCCAGAATGGAACAGCCCAGAACTCAGGAGAGCCTTCTTCCCGAATTCGAAGCTGCCAGCATCCCTGATATGAATGCACACTTTCAGAGGCTATTTCAACACCTGAGAAGGAGTTGAGGTTGAATAAGGGATACATACACAGGAAATATGCTTAATTCAAAAACAAGATAATTATTAATTCCAGGAAAAGCAAAAGGTTGTGAGGATAAGAAAAGTTGTCCTGTGTGATTACGAGTAATCACAGCTCAGCTATGAGTAGTGTCTGCCTGGTGGTAATAACGCGAGTATTGAAGATTGCGCTAACGAAACCAGAGATAAATCGATCTCAGGAGGATGGGAAAGGCACACTTGTGCACAGGGCAGGAGGAGGAAGGAAAGATAAAATATCCCAAACCGTAAACACAGGAGGTGCCAGCACATCCGTGCAGGGCAGACAGCAGTGTTCTCCCCGCAAGGGGAAATGGGAGAGACTGCTGTTTCTCCCAAAGGACCCACAGATCTAGATGAATCTCTAAAGTATGTGCATGCAATTTTAACTCAGCTTTTTAAATACGTCTTTTTACCAATATACAATATACCTACAGAAGATTGCACAATCATATATGATTCTCACAAATGAACACATCCTACGTCTACCACCTGGATGAACAGAGGACTTCCCTGACTTCCTTTTCTGAGAGACCACTCCCGACAAGCACTCACATCTCATCCCACTTGTTACTTCACAGCACAAGGTGTGCTTGTGTATGTGCTTCGATGTTGACTTGTTTGTGGTCTCTCTCTCCCTCTCACACATAAATGCCACAAGCCAGGCTCCTTGTCTTTGTTTATAGCTGTCTACCCAATACCACTGTATAGTACACACGGTAATCTCTCAATAAATATTGCTAAATGAAGGAATAGATGAACACAAGGCCCTAAATAGGATTAAATGCAACACCATAAAGAATTAAAACTGGGGGTCCGCCCGGTGGCGCAGCAGTTAAGTGCGCACGTACCACTTCGGCTGCCCGGGGTTCGCCGGTTTGGATCCTGGGTGCAGACATGGCACCGCTTGGCAAGCCATGCTGTGGTAGGTGTCCCACATATAAAGTAGAGGAAGATGGGCATGGATGTTAGCTCAGGGCCAGGCTTCCTCAGCAAAAAAGAGGAGGATTGGCAGCAGATGTTAGCTCAGAGCTAATCTTCTTCTTCTTCAAAAATAAAATGAATTCAAGAATTAAAACTGGTAAGGACTTCATGTAGCTTGTGGTTAATTTCAAACTTTGTGATGAGGAAAGTAGGTATCAGAAGAATGGCTATGATCACTGACTTGCCCAAGGAAATATACCTGGCGAGGGGCAGAACGAGGACCCTGACTGCAGGCCAATGTTTCCCGTGGCACAAGCCTGCCTCGAGACTGTCTGCTCTCAGCCAGATTAATTTATAATCACCATAATATTCCATAATGTCTGACATTAAAGAATGAAGTGCCCACACTCAAATTTTCATAAATTGTAAAAAAACCCTTCTTTCCCTTTCCCTCATCCCAGCTTCTCTTTTCTATGTCTACTAGCATTGGCACAAAATCTGTTATGAATTCTGTAATAGTGTGCAAGGCATGCTAGTGCTTTCTAGGAATCGTTTGGGCTCGTGCTGTTTGGATGTCAGGTTTATGTCACAAGAAACAGGTCTGTGATCCTATCTTTACAAGGTGAGTGTTCAGCATAATGACTGAAACATAACTAAGTCCTCAATAAATAAGCATTAAATGTTGAATGGAATGTTTTCTTAGATTACACCAACTATCACATTTTGGGACATCAAATTCCTGCTACATAAGGAGGTGGTCATGTTTTAAAAAACTTACTTTTTAAATTATAAATTGCAGAGCTGGCAACATCCTGCCACCCAGCAGGGACCTCTGGGCACAGCCGGTGTTTACCAGCCCCCAACGGAGGAGATGAGGGATTCCCACAGTCAAAGCGGGACAGTCTTTGCTCTCGCCCACTGTCTCTTTCTTTCGTACCTTTCCTACGTGCCCTTTATTTCAGATCTCCAGCGCCTTTCTGCTTTCCTCACCCCATCTTCCTGTCAAATTAGGGAATGACCTTACATCATTTTGCTCCTCCACTGATTACACTTCAGGATGAGTAAATGCGGAAAACATAATTGTGCCACGCCTTCTAGCTCCAACTGTAGAAATAAAAATTGTCTCATTCCTTGTTAAACAGGGTTTCAAGCCTCTCGCTCAAAGAGATTTGTCCAGGGCTGGGCCCCCTGGGAGCATTTCCCCACGGAAGCAGGGAAGAGAGCTTGTGGGCCACAGTCCAGTGCCCTCTCCCTGAATCCATGCTGGTGCGGCCCTGACTGCCGCTGGGGTTCAGGCATGCTGTGGCCCATGGGTGGACTTCCCAGGAGTCTTGACATGAGGAAGTGACCAGCCTGTAAAGGAGAGTGTGGGCACAGACAGAAAACTCCTCTGAGTGGAGGGAGGAACAGTGGAGGTAGGAAGTGGAGGGCCACACAGTGGCCATTACTGAAGTTCTTCTCTGGCCCATCCCACAATGACTGCAGCCTGGGTCTGGGGGAAGAAGGACCTGGAACTGAACCTGAAAGAGCCGTTTCACCAGAGACTCTGAAAGTCCCTGGAAAACCTCCAACAGAGGGCGACACAAGGAGGAGAGGTCGTTCTCCCTGCTTCCCATCTCTTACCCTAGTGTGTTCCCGCTGGTTTCTACTGGGACATGAACTCAGAAGAGGCAGGCTAGAGAGAAGCAGGAGGAAGCAGCAGATGCTATGTGAACACCAACCAGGCTTGTTTATGACCACACATGAGACACATTCCAGGGCCTTCCAGAAATGCTTGAGGAGAACCTCACAGGGGCTGGGGACCTGATGGAGACAAAACTATCAAATGTTGCCGTCATGTTCAAAACACATGATGGGGCTGGAGACATATGGCTTTTGTGAACCATAACATCCAAGGTTTTAGCTACCTAACACCTCCCAGCCAGCACTTGCTTCTTTTCTCCTATCCCTGTTCCCTGAGGACTGTGTGCTGCCTGAGGGTGGGGCCAGCTGTGCCTTCTCACAGCACAGGGACTGTCAAGGAGCCAGTGATCAATCAAGATGGGAGGGGTGGGCAAATGAATGAACAGAGGAGTGGAATCCAACCACCTTGGTACAAGAAGTTATTGCACAAACCCTTAAGGGAGAGGACTTTTCTTTTAAATATTTTATTTGTTTTTTGAAGAAGCTATGTGATCTTTTCTTTCTTTCTTTCTTTCTTTTTTTTTTTTTGCAGGGAAAGTTTGCCCTGAGCTAACATCTTCTGCCAATCTTCCTTTTTTTTTTCCTCTCCCCAAAGCCCCCGTACATAGCTGTACATTTTAGTTGTAAGTCCTTCTAGTTCTTCTATGTGAGCCGCTGCCACAGCATGGCCACTGACAGATAGGTGGTGTGGTTCCATGACTGGGAAACAAACCTGGGCTGCTGAAGTGGTGAGAGCACTGAACTTTAGCCACTCGGCCATCAGGGCTGGCTCAGGAGAGGACATTTCTGATGTTGAATTTCAGTTTAAGAAGGTAAGTTTAAAACTATCCTACCAGTTATCAGCCCCACTTCCGTGTCTTTAGGATCCCATTGCTAAATGTGCAGTTGGTTCCCAGATCCGTTGCTGACTTGGTGTCTCTTTCAGACCTTGAACCATTGACGTGACAGAAGGGCTGGAGGGGAAAGCCATGTCTGGGCAGAAACACTCTGTTCAAGGAGGTCCCTCCTTAAGCCCAACTTGCGGAAGAAGCCCTGAAGGGGGATGGCTCCTTGGAAGGGTGGTGCTGGAGTTTGGGGTGAGAACTGGCCACTGTGCCTCCTACTGGGGCCCTGCTCCCATTGCGTGAGGAGAAGAATCATTTGGTGTCAGAGTGACCTGGGTTTGCGCCCAAGCACTTCTATGTCATAACTGCGTGACCAGGAGCAGATCTCCTAGCCTGTTGGGTCCCCTGTTCCTCCTTTCCTGAAACTGGATGATAATGCCTGTCTTACCTGCATCATCCACTGTCGAGTCAAACAAGAATCATATGCGAAGTTGCCTGTAAGAGATATATATGCATATCATCCCATTCTAGGCCAGGAGTAAGATGGGAAAAGACAATTCCCACAGCCATCAGAAAGTCTTTTCCAGTCTTTCAGAATTGTCACACTTTGTATGGAAATATTCCAAGAACCATTTTTCCTCTCTAAGTCAAACTTTTAGGGCGTATTAAATACCATTTAGAAGAAAGTCCTTTGCATTTTTCTTGAAATTAGTTATATACTTGCAAATGGCCAGTCATTCCAGCACTAAATTGAAACAAATTCATGTTGTAAAATAATAAAAAGACCTCTTTCATTGTGTGAACTACTGATCACTGGATTAATGGCCTTCACTTGTTCACACAAAGACCTAATGGATCATTTTTTTTAACAACACTGTAACTAAGCAGTACTCAGATTTTGGAAACCATTAAAATTATAGAATAACCCCAAAGTGCTTGATCCTCCCTGTAGCTCTTTTTATCTAGAGTTGGGATTCATTGTTTATGTGCTTTTATTTCTATGCAACCCCTGCCAGCTCCAGGCACTGGGTTGTTCTCTCTTAATAAATGTCTATCCTTTATGCCTGCGTCTCATAGTCCACTTGGTTTGATTTACCCTCAAGTCAAAATACTTTCTTGATCGTTGTGCACAGAATTAATCAACACCGACAGGACTATTCATGGTGCTTATCCCTCACTGCAGAGAGAGGAAGAGCACTGGGCTGTCAGGGCTCGGCTGCAGGGCGTTTTCTGAATTTGGATGAAAGGATCACCCCCAAAACATGCAAAGTTCTTCACAAGCTTTTGGAGATAAAGTTTTCCCCCATCTGGCCCTGGAGCCCCTGTTCCGGGCAACTGGAGATGCCCAACTCCCTGCCACCTGCTTATCTGATGGGACATTAGACCGGCGTGTTTCAGAGCCCAGGAACAGGGGCTCATCAGCCCCTGGAGGAAGAGCAGGTATATTAAATGATGCACTCCATTTTTATATCAACCATAAATACCAAAGCAGTTCCGGGACTCATGCATTTGTAAAAGGAGGAGAAGGGAATTAGCGCCACACTCTCTGCATCGCTGGCACCCAACAAAGGGAAGTGTTGCTAGTTTTCTTTGTTCGCATCAAACTATGGTGGAAATTCAATGATTTTTAAAAACAACAAAACCTTTTCAGGATGGATCGAGTCATTGGGACAAGTTTATTTTACTCAAGTCTGCAGAAACTCATTTTTAAACTAAGAAAATGGAATTCTTCGTGTATTTTACTCCAGTTTCCTGATGGTATATCTCAAAATACAATGTGACATGAAGCATTAAGCCATATAAACTTTTGCTGTAGCTGTTGTTGTTTTAACCTATCTGGGACGGAGAAGCCAGGGTGATGATAACCATGGCACCCAGATTAACAGCACAACCTCTGGGCTGCAGCTTCTACAAATTCATCCAAACTGGAACCAAATTCTTGCTCTGCTTGCTGACTCTAAGCAATATCTTTGCACTTCCTCTTAACTAGTAATCCTTGCGCAATCTGTTTGACTTGCAGGAATGCTGCTGCATCATTACCTTGGGCTCGAAATGTTTTCAGGCCTCAGCAGATGTCAGCCGCCTGCCCTTGACACTAATTCTATCTCTGCAGCTTGCGTTGCCATTGTCAACAAATGGTTCTGATTATGCTATTCTGGTTCCATTCTGGTGGAAAAGAAAATAAGCCCCTGGACAAATAAGCATTTGATCCTCCAGGTTCGTCAGGCAAAACCTGAAATCGCTTCGTGTTGAGGACGCTGATGGGAACAGCTCAGGCTTTGAAGATAAATGGTTCTTGACTTAAACCCCTGCTCCACCACCTTCCAGCCAGGGTGCCTCCCAGCAATTTTCTCAGCTTCTCTGGGAGTCAGTTTCCTTATCCATTAGAAGGGTAACGACACCTCATGTGCCCAGTGGTGGGGGGGATTAAAAGGAGGTCAGCAGCCAAAAGCCCGTGTCTGGCACTGGGAAGGCCTCATCCAGTCTACCTCTGCCAGCTCAGCCTTCCCCAGAGGAGATGACTCTGCACACTCACGCACGGGGTTGGCACTAGATAATCTTCCTGAGCAATGGCTCAATCATCCATTATTCATTCTGGTTTGGCCCTAAACCCAAGAACCAGATATACAAATATATCTTGTTTAAATCCAGCCACATCCCCAGTGCCCAGAACTGTTCATGAAACATTTAGATGCTCAGAAAACATTTGATGGGTGAAGAAATGGAAGCACAAGCCCCAGGACACCAGAGGCTGCTTAGAAACATGCCACGCCTGTGTCCGCACCAGCGTGCTCGGGGCCAGTCTGCACCAGCCAGTGGCTCTTACCGCCCAGGACCTTCTTTAATCTTCGTTCCATATCCACCCCCTTCCCTACAGATACTAGAAATTTCCAATTTCATCAACAACCAGTCAGAGTCTGATCTTCACTAAGTAGCTGGGGTTACCATCCAGAGCTAACCAAGTTCCAGCCTAAAATAAATAAAATTTTATTTCATTGCCTTATTGGCTAAACTAGGATATTCAAAATGGTCGTTAGACCCTAACAGAAATTTGAGGACCTCCAAAGGCCAGGAAACCCCAAATTTATAGCCACACTCCATATGCAAAGGCTTTTGCAGAAGCAAAACCCCAAAATACATTAGATTGAACCATATGAAACTGTCACATATGCAGGTCAAAACGATCAAATGTCAGTAATTTCATACCGTTCAGTCTGGTAGCTCAGTGAGCACCAGCAAACGGACCCTGATGCTTTACTCTCCTTCGGAAGGAGTGTGACCACTTCACCTGTCTCCTTGAAACATCTTCCACGGCCGCCCATTCTGCATAAACCCTGCGGCCAGCACTGCAGGCCATTCTCATCCCCAGCCCAGCCTCTCTCCCCATCCCCTTCTTCCTTCTTCCCCAGCAGCCTGAGTGCCAGCACAGCCACTGGTCCTGGAGCAGGAGCACCCGTGCGCGCCCAACCTCAGGGCCTCCGATTGGCTGCTGGTCTGTGTGGGATGCCCTTTCTGCCTTTGTTGGCTTACAAACTGGCCCTGTCCTTGGAGGGCAAGGAGAGACTGAAGAGAGAGGCAGACCACTGCAGACAGGTAGGGGGCGGTTCTTCTAAGCAAGGGAACTGACGTAGGAGGCTTGTCTTGGGGGGCCAAAGATGAGTAGATTTCTGACCCCCTGCCAGAATCTCAAAAGTTTACATCGAGGCCTTAACTGGGTTCACTCACCTCCACAGTCCAGATGGGTGTCAACAACACTTCACTCTCTCAGGGCTGAGTCCTTGAAACAGCTCCCACAGTGGGAACATGGGCAGAATGTACATTCCAAGGACACGGGAGGCAGCGAGGGGCCTCCAATTGCCCTGGTCCCGCTGGCGGGTCAACCAGTGGACACATCCTCTCAGGGACCTCCCCCGACAGCCTCCACTACCCGTCCAGTGCTTCCTGGTCTTTCAAGATGCAGCTGAGAAGATAGCACTGCTCCTAAACTTTTCCCAAGCCCTCCCACCCACACCTACTCCATCAGAATGTACCTCTGTCGCCTCAGTGCTCCCATAACCTCTGCCTGACCTCCACTCCAGCACTTCACATAACATGTCCTGTGTTATGTGGACATCTAGGTTCCACTTCCCAACAGACATAAAGCTCTATCAAAGAAGAAACCCAATTCATTCCCCTGTGTTCCTGGGTACTGAGCACAGTAGCCAGCACATAGCAGGTGGTCACTAAATGTTGATTGAATTGAGCACCGACTGTGGGCCACAAACCAACTTTCCAGGACTTATGCCTTGCTCAGGATCAAGGTCAAGGACATGGGTTTTGTTTCACCCCCGCCCCTGCCATTTAACATCTGAACCACCTTCTAGGAGTTGCCTAACCTCTGTAGTCCCCCTTTTCTCATTTCAAAGACAAAGAGCCTCCACTTCTCAGAGTTGTTAGAAAGGTTGAGTGAGACAGCGTAGGAGATGTGCTCCCTGCAGTGCCTGGCGTACAGTAAGCGCTCAGAAATGAGAATGTGTGGTTCACTCCTCTTACAGTAATTATGAGCGTCTCTTAAACAATTAACTGACATGTAATGCATTTAAAGAAAGACTGACACCAGAGGCAGAGAGAGGAACAGACATTGTCCCAGAAGCCTGTACGCCCTAAGATACCGGAGTTTGAAGATCCCGCTAATGGTGGGCAACAGCCTGATGTGTTTGGTACAAACACACCAATCCCACCATCCCCAGGTGACAAGAACGAATCTTTCAACCTTTATTTCTTGCATCCACTGGGATGATATGACCGGATCTGAGCATTTGAGAAATTCGAGTTTGGCTTCAGCGGCGCTATGAGTGCCTGTTGATTGTTCCCTCCTGCCTCCACTCGGGACGCGGCGGGGTGGTCCTGGGTCTGCCAGCCTGCAGCTGGGCGCGGAATCTTTCTGAGGGTGCCCCGCCCTGAGTGCTGCAGCAGGGAGCCGCAGCTTTAGGCTGACAGGAAGAAATGGGGGCAATGACAGGAAGCTTGGGAACTTTGACTTTTAATTAGGCTTCCACTTTTTATCTCGGGTGGGCATAGGTAAGGGGTGCTGCTCTTTATGTCTTACCAGATTCCCCCAAAACAAAGATGAATGACACAGGCCGCAAGAGTTTCCCCAACAAGCCGCAGCCTGCAAGGAGAAAGGTGGAAGATCTCCCATTTCCTGCAGAGGCTGTGCAGAGAGGCGGCCACGTAGCAGCCTGGCAGGATCTTCCAACTGATTAGACAGTGGGGCTTATGAAAGAGGAGGAGGCTGAGGGGCCTCTGAGCTACACTGTCGGGTAACTAAGGTTATACAGGCTGAGGATGGCAGGAGGCTAGCCCTGACCCTACCCCACTCTCAGCCATCACCCAGCCCCACTGCTCGTGCTTGCTAAGGAGCTTTGAAGTCCGGCCTTGGTCCCCCTGCTGCCGCACTCGCCATAGCAAATCCGTCTCCAAATGGCACTGCGAGTGCTTTCATCGTGAAACCTCACTCTGCATTCCTTAGAAGGCTTCCACAGCTCCCCCACTGCCCTACGAGACAGTCACAACTCCACACCGTCTCTGGGGCCCCAAGGTCTAGCCCTTGTCTCCCTCTGCAGCCTCGCCTCTCATCACCTTCCCTCTTGCCCTCTCCATGTGACACACACTTTCAGAGCTTTGCCCTCCCCATCCCAGGCCTGCACCCCTGCTGTTCCCTTTGCCTGGAGTGCTCCCCTGCCCTCTGTGCTCACCCTTCAGATCTCAGCCCAGGCATCACTTCCTCAAAAAGTTCTCCCTGATTGGGTCAAACTTCTCCCCAATAAACTCTAAGGAGTATCATCCTTTGTCACCTGGTGGTGGGTGCAAATTTACCATTGTTTGTTTTATTCTGTCTCTACTGCATCCCTCCAACGAGACATTCAGTGCCCGAGCGCCCTGTCAGTCTGCGTCTGCTCCACTGTGGCTGCCTTGAAAGCTGGGCCCGGTGCCTGAGCATAGGGGGCGCTTCATAATTAACTGTTGATTGTTGAATGACTGAAGGAGAAACTGCAGTTTATTTTTCTTTCATAAAAAAATCTGCCACTTCATCTTTCTTAGTGCCTGAAATCATCCCTTCGTAGGTGGAGGACTTTCCAGCCTTCAAGAGAGGTCGATAAAATGGAACTACTCCTGGGAAAGATTAGAAAACTCTCTGCTCACACTTGAATGGCCAGGTGAGGAGTGCTGCCTCCTCCACGGCATGCAGCAGCCTCTGCTCTGCACCTCCTCTCTCTCCTACATCCACACGGAGGGAATAACTCACCACCAGAATTTGGAACCAGGAAGCCACTTGACTCTCCACAAGAACCAACATGGTTGGGGGTCATGAATTTCCCTTACAAGGCCTCCTCACAACCAGAAAAGAGCCCTGCCAGCACGGCTGGGCCTGGGAACCTGGAGGACAAAGCTCCCTGCAGCCAAGTCCATCAGCACCCCTCTCCGTCTGATCTCCCTCCCTGATTTGAGCTGAGAGCCCAACCTCTTCCTCTGACTCCAGCCCAGCTCCTCCTCGGAGCATCTTCCTGGGAACAACTCTGCTGAGCCTGCTAGATCTCAGATGAGAGACTCCACTGGGAAGCCTGCCACACGCTTGGACACCATCTGGGACTGTCACACAGGCACAAACGTATCCCTGAGTTTCCTGGAGTCATTAATTTCTTTTGAGTAATTACTACAGAATTAAGAGGAGCATCGAGGTAGGCAAGCCTATTGGCCATGAGCAAGTAAACTCACTTATCTTTCCATTCTGGCCTCATCTATTTGACCTTCATGGGAGCGTGACAGGATAGCAGAGATCAGTCAGCCCTTTGAGCGCCTTTGCCACAACAGTGCTGAGCTGGTCCCCCTGTGCGTGCACGAGTGTGGCCCCTGGGGTTGTGAAGCCGAGGGAGCAATTCTAGAATTGTCATTTCCATGAGGGCTGGAAGGCATCTGCCCCCTCAACAAGATCCGGAAGAATCACCGGCTGATTACCCAGAAATCCAACCCATTGCATTGACTGTATGTCTGAAAATAATGCATGTTTGCATATTCCAAATATTACTCATTGCAGATAATTGCTCAACAGATCAGAAAGTAATAATTGGTTGGAAAATAGGCTGTAAGAAGCCTTGAAGACAATTTCTAATCAGTAGTTCATTTTGTGACTCTTCCTTATTCTCCCCCTTTGATTTGTAGTCCTCAGAATAAGGTATTAAAAAGTACAACTTCAGTCGCCGTGACTTCATTCTCGTCCCTGACTAACCTCACTATTGTCTTCTGCGTGGATGCAAGACGTGCCCCACGGCACCCGCTTTTCTCCACACTCACACTGCCGACCGCCTCAGATCTCCCCTTGTTTGACATCAAATGCAGCCTGACAGCTGAGATTTCATTATCATTCAAAAAGGAATTTTGCTTTTCTTTTCTAATTTTTAATCTTTGAAATCTCCACTTTGCGTTTGTTCAGCCCTGCTTCCTGGACCAAATCTTGGGGAAAATCAAAATTTGAGGCACGCATCCACTCGTTTCTCCACCTCATGTCCTCTTTGAGCAGGTAAAAAATAAAAGGAATTTGACAATGGAAAGGAAGTTTCCAGAAGGGCAGCATGTAGTCGAGGGAGACTGAGGAGCAGTTCCAGATAGAGGCTCCTGCCGGGGCTGGTCCTCGGCCCACCCACACGGCCCTGGGGGAGCAGAAAATGCACAAGGGCGGGGATGGAAGATGTGGCTCTTGGTCTCACTGCTGACTTTGAGATTTCAGGATGGTCTCTGCGCTCAGTTGGGCACTGGGTGGGGTGCCATTTTAGTTGGTGTGGCTTCGCCCAGCATGGTGCCTGGCACACAATGGTGATCAATAACTGTCTTTTGAATGAGCAGATGAATAAACAACGTGAGTGTTTTGTAAATATTGGGCGTTATGACCTCCTGTTTTCTCTAGTGCTGGCTGGGCCAACAGCTTCCGTCTCCTCTAGCCCTCTCATCTCCGGAAAGCACAGGCAGAACCCAGGGGAACTGCCCAAATTTCCTCTACTACAAATGCAGCCCTGCTCACTGCATAGGAGTGGGAAAGCAGGAGCACTGTAAGTCAGGACACTAGGAAAACTAAGGGCGAAATCTGTACACAGTCATGTGCAGCTTGAATTTGGTTCTTGATCTAACCCTCCAGAAAAAGTGAAATATACACAAGGGAAAAGGGAAGGACAGCTGGCTCCGTGGAGCATGACGAGGCACCAGCGCAAAGCAGGGAGAGCAGGGGCGGGCCGGCCCACGAGCTGCCCTCCTGAGCAGCAGCCCCTGCTCACCAGCGGGGCTCAGCCGTGCCTCCCTGTCTTCCAAGTCAATAATCCGATATGACTTGACAGTTGCTTGGTAAGCATCCGTGATGAATCCAGACCATTGCAGATGTCCTGCGGGGAAAGGGGAAATTGGCACAATCTACTGATGATTTAGTAGTTTTAAAGAAATAACAGCAAGGTAACATTTTTAGGATCCTTTTTCAAGAAATTTTCTCTAATGTGGAATATAGTCCACTAGTATGAAATTGGCTGTAGACTGCATACTTGTGTTCCAGAAAGCATCTATGTCAGTGTGAACTGAAATGCATGCAGTCTATATTTTGTCCAAAATATCAAAACCATATCATCTGTCATTGCTATTGAGGAAACATTCACACAATCTTTTTTATCTTCAAAGGGTCTGCTCTTATACTATGGTTTATTGACATGGATGTTGGTTTGTTAACTAACATAAACATTTACATATGCCATAGCCCCTCAAGATCCTCTCCCCAAAGGAAAGCAGTCTCCCTCATTCTGAAAAAATCCCAAACAAGATACCCGTAAACACAAGTGCAGTCTATTTCCCTGCCACAGTGCCTTTGCACATGCTATTTACTGTGCCTAAAATGCCCATCCCAATCCAACTCCAATTCAATTTCAACATTCCTTCCAGAAGCCTTTCCTGGCTCTTGCCTCTCTTTCCAAGCTAAACTGTGTACCATTAATACTATACACACTCTGATTATGACACTTATCACCTCTAAACGTAATTGTACACACATTTATTTCTCCACTTGACTGTTTCTTTAGAAAAAAGTTTAAAAAACAGAATCTATTCCTCTATCAGCACTGAATACATGAATAACAGTGGACAATTATCTGCAAAGGAAAGGCTGGAAGAATACCTGCCTGTTATGTAGTTTTGTTACTGTGTAGTCTTGAAAACTATACACCTGAAATCAATATTCCAAGCTGAGATTTGTTGTTGAGTCCCATTCGTTGTCACTTCTAGTTGGTATGAATAATGTGGTTTCAGTATAGAAACTTTGCCTTGTATCCACAGTCACGTGCCACACGATGTTGTCTCGGTCAGTGAGGGACCGCATAAGTAATGGTGGTCCTGTGAGGTTAGCGCCATGCAGCCTGGGTGTGTAGGAGGTACACCATCTTGGTGTGTGTGAGCACACTCTATGATGCTCACACAATGGCGAAATCGCCTAACAACGCCTTTCTCCACACGCATCCCTGTTGGTAAAGGACACACGACTGTGGAGCATGTCCCTACATAGTAAGAGAGTGGCTGACTCATGTGCCCACTGTGCCCAGCGGAGGCTCCTCGGACAGCGGACTTACCCAGAATGCACGTTTTGTTCTCTTTGCTCACAGCACGGAATTCAGCCCATCGTCAGCAGGCGCAAGTATTTTTTCCCTCCTCATTAACATAAACACTCAGAGCACAACACAGAAACCCTTCTCACCGGCTCCAAGTTGTCAGAGATGTTCTAAGCCAAGCGTGCTAATGACTCAGAAGGGGCATTCGGAAATTTGAAAGCTCTTCATGGACGTGATTTCTGCTCTCCCCACCTCCCCCTCCTCATCTGTCAAGCCCTCCTTGTTATTTTTAACTCCACATGCCCACAGCTGTGCTTCAGAGACGGCCCCGCTGAGGCAGAGGCGCAGCCGGTCACGGGCTGGGAAGCAAGACCTGGGACGCACGGCCACGAAAAACAGAGCATGTCACAAAGGGTCGGAGCGGGGAGAGGAGGTGGAAACACCCTCAGAGAACAGAGCTTCACGGAGGCCGAGGACAATCAACCCACTTCCCACAGCCGGGTGCAGGAGGAGCACTGCCAGCCCTGACGGAGGAGCTGGACAAGGACTCAGTACGCAGGCCTAAGGCTGCTGGATGTCTTGCCCACCGGTCTCTGCTAACACTCTTAGAGGCCACCACAGATCCTGACCTGCACCAAACCTCCCAGGCCAAGCTGGCCGCCCGCCTCCCTCCGCCAGGCATCCCCAGGGCTGCGTTATCTTAGAACTTCAGAACTAAGGGAGCAAATTCCAGGCCGAAAGAAGCCAACTCATTTGGGAATATCTTCTTTTTGTGGCTCTTCTTGGTACCAGTTTTAACCTCATTTCACCCAAATAAAATTGCTTGCTTTGCTGCCATTCACTTCTTACTAAGCAGAAATGTTTCTGGCTGTCACACCTTGCTAAAGTGAGCCTGAACCCTCCGGTGAATGGCGCCCCTTGGGGTGTTGGAAGACCCTCCTGGGCAAAACCAACACAGCCCGCGAAGCTCTCCCCTCCCCTGCTTTGTCTTTTTGGTCATTTTCACACGGGCGCAGTGGACATGGGCCCTCCTCTTCCACTAGGTTTTACAGATAGTGTCTCATGTAGGAACATGAAAGTGTGACAGCTTTGTATTGTTCATGTTTCACTTTTGTATTTCTGAAATAAATGCGTATCATGTGGGGTCTCAATAGAAAACAGATGGCCCACTCGAATGAGGCCCTCCCCTCTAGGTTATTCATTGATGCAGAGGAATTATAACGGGCACGGCGGTAGCCAGGACGAGAGCAGCAGAGAGGGGAGTGGCTGCCAGAATCAGGTTGGAGAGAGTCATGTAGAGAGGCTGGCACAAGTTCTTTGTCAAGGACTTGCAGCCTCTGGTCAAGGGATGCAGTCAGCCTACGGTGATCCCTGCACGGAAGGAGTCCGGGTCCCCCTCGCTTTCCTTCCCACCACAGGGGCTTCCCACTGGCCACACCAGATGGGAAGGGCTCCCAGGTAGGCCATGCAGGTCAGCCTCCTGGGGCCGAGAACAGGGGCCAGGAGAGAGAGAGTGGATCTGGAGAAGCAAAGAGTAGATAACTGGCACAAAATAGAAACTTTATTTTTTAAAATTAAAATTTAATACTTTCTATCACCTAAAACAACCACAAATTCACAGTTTGAATTTCTTAATTTCCAGCCCCTTCAGGGATAGACAATGTTTTAGATCCTGAAAACTTCCTATATACTCTTTGCTAAAAATCAAGGAAAAACAGAAATTCCCAAGGATTTCCCTTGTGTAAGTCATTTGTTTTTTCCAACACACTTTTTTCTTTTCTTTCTCCAAAAAATAAAATATAAAAGGATTGAAATCTAAAAATATCAGAGCGAAGCTTTGCAATTCACATGGCCAACCATAAAACACTTAGATAAAACTACGATTCTCCTTCCTTTCCATCGTTTCAGTAGCATTTATTGAGCAACTACTACACCCCAAGTATCCTGTAATACACTGAGATGCAAAGACAAATGTAAACAGACAAACCTTGCCTATGTTGGCTTAATCACAAAGAGGGCCGTTGGGTAGGGACGTAGTCTTTGTTTGTTTCAGGCTCACAAACAAAGGGGCATCCTGAAGTGGGACTGGCGTCAGCTTGGTCTGATTTGGGGCTCATTGATGTTTGCAAGCTTGTCTCAGTTCTTCCTCCTCACAGCGCTTGTTTCCATCCTCAGGAAGGTTCTCTTTGTCGGAGGGCGGGATGGGATAGGAACCTGAGAACCAGAGCCACACACTCTGGCACCACAAACCCAGAACGAAAGTGATGTCTGTGTGTCACAACCACGGCCAAGGTCTGGCTTCACTCTGATTGGACAGGCTTGAATCATCCAGAACCAATCCCTGGAGCCAGGAAAATGGAAGCTTTGATTGACGTTGGTCAGTGAGAGCCCCTCGCTTGTGCTGAGTCTGGAGCCGATCCAACCCCACAGCCTGACATTGGAGGAGGGGCAGATCCCCCAGGGACAACCTGAGGGCTATTGGTGAAAGAAAGCGGAAACAAATGACAGGAAAGCACCATCACAAAATAAAGACACAAGCAAAAATGCTCCAGAAGACAGACAGAAGGGAGTAACAAACTCCCCAGACGGGCTGGGCAACGTTCTACCTGATTCTTGGCGGAGGGACAGGATAGGATAGTGCACAGTAACGTAGTAAAGTGGAGAAGGGGATCCTGGCAAGTACAACAGTGTGTGCAGCTGCACGGAGGCATGAAGGAGTACGGCGTGTACTAGGAGCAATGGGACGTTCAGTGTGGCTGGGTCACAGGGCTTGAGGAAAGTTCCCGATTGCAAAGATGTTTGGAACCACTTTATGTAATGGCAAGAATTTGGGGCCTTATCCTTAAAGGCAGTAAAGCATTTAGTCAGGGAGTGACAAGATCCGATCCATATTTTAGAAAAACGATGTAGAACAATGTAGAGAGCCAGGCTTAGAGGAGGGCCGAGTCTAGAAGTCAAGAGAGCCGTTCAGAGGCCATTGGATTCAGAGGCAAGAGATGGCGCCTAAGTGCAGAGGAAGGAGAGGGTAGTTTGGAAAGAAAATTAAGTGTTAGAATCAACTGGACTTGATAATCAGTGGACTTGACCAAGAAGGTACAAGGGGGAGAGGAGATGAGAATAACCGAGTTTACTTGGGTACTGACGAGGATATTCTACCTGGTTGTTATTCACTCTCATATTTTTCATGCAAATTCATTTTTTATATTTATTAACAGCACAAAATCAGCACACAGAATACTTCGGTTTAAATTAAAATAATTAAAAATTCATACCAAGGCAGATTAAAAATTTTTTTTAATATCTGAGTAACTGGATGATGAACACAAATATAAAATCAATATAACTTAATCTATAAAATTTAAACTGAACATAGCAGCTTTGGAATTTTGCCTTCTATTTCAAAATGTTCTTTCTCAGAATCCCTGTTCTACCTCAGAGCTGGAAAAAACAAGATTAAGAAGTCCTTTTTATGATTATCTTTGCAAATGATTTATAAAAGTCACTTAAATATGCAATTATCGATTGTCTAGGCATTTAAGAGACATCTAATTTTGATGTCATACGTATTGGCTATTTCACTGAAATGTTTTCTCTTTTGTCTGAATACCACCATTTAAAAACCTAAGAAAATGGATTGACATCTATTTCAAGGTTATCAACCTAGCTGCCCAATTAGCATGCCCTTATTTCTACTCAAATGGGTAGGAGTGCAGAATTTATGTCAGTTCCAGACAGAGGGAAGCATGTCTTCTATACGCCAATAACTTGGAGACTATCTATAAGATATCATACATGCAAAACCAGACTACAAGAAGAATTTACCAAGCTCTGAGTCATGACCTAAAATGGAATTGCCCACCTAGGAAGTAAGTGGATGGGACCCTGAGCTAAACTTGTAGACGTGGCAGGTGCTAGAGAAGGGAGACGCCGCGCAGCATCCAGTGGGAGAGCAAAGCTCAGTGCTACACCACCTGGGAGGGGGTGGCTCCTAGTAACACAGTAAATGCGACGGTTGGAAGGAGGATAGTGCTCAGCTAGACTGTAAATGCAACAATAAGCATAGAAATGAGCTGTTTGGACAGCTGAAGTTTGTGGCTCCGTGGTGGAATTCAGCAACAGAGGATGTCCCACTGACAACTCGGTTTCTGCTCTAAATTCTTTCTTTTGCCCTTTGCCCAGACCTGAAATATTGGAGAAAGACCCAATGAGTTCAGTTTGGACCTTCGTGCCATTCCAGCAACGAGTGCAAAGAGAGGCCCCTGCAAGCATGACTAGAAAACAAGCGCTGTCTAGATGCGCAATCACAGAAATTTAAAAAGAGGATCTGAAGAATTAAAGAAAATGGTCTCCTGTGAAAGGGGCTTGCCGCAAAGATGGAGGGCAAACTTTAGAGATCTCTAATTTATAACTTCAGAAAGATTTTAAAAGGTATTGTATTTAATAAAAAGAAAGAAAGAATCTGGATTAAAAAAATACTTTCTGATAAAAACTAAAATTCCTGAATTCAAATATTGTTTAAAAAGAAAACTTCAGAACAGTGGGAAGCACATTATCTCATGAATGCAAATTTTAAGTTTTATTTAAGTTAGTAGAAGCACAAGAAAAAATCTGAAAGAATATGCCACAAACTATTTAAAAATTATGACCAGTTTATGAAAGACTTTCTTTTTCTAAATGGTACTTTTCTGTATTGTTTTAAATTTCATTTACTATTAACATGTATTTTTTTGAAAATGGAAGATAATAAATCTCTTAAAGTCAAGCCTTTGAAGAATATTAAATAACATGGAAAATTTTATTAAATAAAGCAGGTTGTAGAACCATGCATATAGCATGATTTTAATTTTCGTAAATTTGTAAATTTTGTAAATTTGTAAATTTGTAAATATTGATAGCAAAAAATACTAAAAGGAAATCCACTAAAATGCTTAGAGTAAATAATTTCTAGGTGAATGAATTGTAGGTGACTATTTATTTTTCTACATTTTCTAGAATTATGACATTTATAATCAGAACAAAAACTACAATGAGATAAGCCATAAAAAGAGGACCAAGTAATGCCTTGAACATAAACCTGTCTATGGAAATTGGGAAAAGACTTACCCCAGTAGGTAATGCCCACAGAAATTCATACAGGGGTGGGAGCAATTCTTCCTCAGAGAAACGGTGTGCGAAAGGACGTGGAGCAAAAAGAGAAGGAGTATTGTATTCAAGAAATGTCACGTAGTTCAGCATGAGCTTGTGAAGTGTGAAGGAACGAAACTGATGAGAAATTAAGCTATAAGCTCGGGGCCCCAAAAAGGGGAAGGTACGCTGTGCTAAAGACTCTAGAATTGAATCTGTAAGCCAAGGAAGCCACTGATGGATTTAAAGTAGGAGAGGGGGGCTCAGCCCTGTGGCTGAGTGATTAAAGTGCTGTGTGCTCCGCTTTGGCGGCTTGGGGTTCACGGGTTCAGATCCAAGGCAAGGACCTGCTCCATTCACCGACCATGCTATGGAGGTGTCCCACGTACAAAAAAATAGAGGAAGATTGGCATGGGTGTTAGCTCAGGGCTAATCTTCCTCAAGCAAAAAAAAAAAAAAAAAAAAGAGGAGGATTGGCAACAGATTTTAGCTCTGGGTGAATCTTCCTCAGAAATAAATAAAAATAAAGTAGGGGAGTGACACAGTTTGACTGGTGTTTGAAATCACTGGCTTCACTATGGATGATGGAGTAAAATGAGGGAAGACAGATCTGGCCTTGCAGGGTTAAGGTAAGAAGTAATGAGGATGAAGCCAGGTTGAAGAGGTCATTAGGAAATAGAAGAGATAGCACTTAATAACTTACTGGATGTGTGTGGCGGTGAAGGATGAGTCCAGCAGCATGCCCAGGTTTCTGTACCTTATGGTATTCTACTCCAAGAAATAGGGGTGGAGGGAGTGCAAGATGCAGACTGGGGGTGGGGCAGTAAAGGAATAATTCATTTCACTCCGGACATGCAGAGTTGAAGTGACTGTGGCTCATCCATGTAGAAATCTCCAATTGGCAGATAACGATAACAATATGGGTCTCAAAGTCAGAAGAGACAATGGGACCAGAGACAAAGATTTCAGAGCTATGAGTTAGAGGTTACCTACTACAGGTATGGATGAGACAACTCAAGGGGCATGTATAAAAGGAAAAGGACAGCCAGCTGAGTGGGAGCTCTGAGGAGGACGGTGTTAGAGGTCAGTGGTGAAAGAGAACCCGGTCAAACAGAATTCAGAGAAAGAGTCAAAGATAGTGAGATGAGTTAGGAAATTGATGTCCAAAAGTCAAGAGAGGTGTACAAAAGGGAGGGAGAGTTCAAAGGCCAAGTAAAACAAGGCCAAAACCTCTCTTTCGGCTGTTAGGAAACGCACACATCCCCTTGCCGAGGGCGGTGCTCCTGGAGCGATGGAGGTTGGAAGCTGGAGTGCAAGGACGTGAGAGGCTGGATGGAAATGAGAAGGTGAAAGCTGGTAGGACAGGTAGGAATGGGACGGGGCAGCAGCTAGAGGGAGCAGAGTACAGAAAGAGGGCTTTCTGTTTTGTTTTTAAAAAGGGAGACACTTGAGCAGGTTCGCCTTCTGAGGGGGCAGAGACAGAGGAAAGGAACATGGAAGAAAGGACATAAGAGATGGCGCCAGGCTCTGGCGGGGCGAGGTCCACAGCACCGCCTGGGAGAGGGAGTCTGGCTTTGAACAGGAGGAGAACCCGCTGACGACGTAGGGGAGGGGGAGAGAAGGGAGTAAGGACAGGAACTGATACAGATAATGTGGTCGATTAAAAAGCCAAATTTTGGGGGATATACAGAGGAATTGTGTCTAGTTTCTTTACAAACAAAAAGGCAAGATCACTGGATAGGAGTCAGGGAGTTGGGCCAAGAAGGGAGCTTGAAAAGTGGGACGAAACATTGAAGTAGCAAGTGAAAACGAACTGGCAGGGTCAAGGAAAATGACCGTCAGGCAGCAGTGTGGCCCCCACTGGGGCTGTTCATTGGAAACTTGAGGCCCATGGAGGCAAGATGACATGATTTTTTCCCTCCATGATGCTCAGCCCTGCACATGTATGCATGCAGAGAAGAGGCTAGATATTTCTAAGGCTGGGAATTTAGAACTTGGGATTTGCAAGGCAGAACCACAGGGTAGGGAAATAGGGAAGGTGTCAGCCCAGAGGTTGCAGAGATGGACCTTGTGTGCTTGGCTGGCCAGGGGAGAAGAAGCAGCCCAGGCTCTGTTGATAACCGGAGATGCTGAGGTGCGGGAGTGGGCCTGCTGGTGGGACAGGTGGCAGTGAGGGGAAATAGACTCTCGGAGCCTAGAAAATCAGAAGGAGCTCGACCCTGAGGCCTGAGAAGGTCACGTGAGCTGTGGAAGAGGTTTGCCAGAGTGGGTGGAGTGTCGATGCAGGTCACGGAAGATAACCTGTGGGGGCTCATGGGGAGTGACAGTATGACATCTGGACGTGTAGTCAGGAGTCCTGGGTTTTGATTTCAGCCCTGCCACTTCTGTCTGCATGACCTTGAGCTTTACCCCCATATTCCCTGGGTTTTTGTTTCCTCTTATGAAAATAGAGATAGGAGGCACTGTGTATATGAAATAACGTGTGTGAGCGTTCCTGCCACACGGCCAGCATCCATTCATATTGATTGGATCTGGAGGCATGGCACAGGTGAGCGTCGGGGCCCAGTGGCTTGGGGGAAGATGGCCCCACCAGTTTGGGAGAAGGGGGCAATGGGCTGGGGAGAGCAGAGACACACTGTGACAGCTTCCCCATTTTGCTTCAAGTTGACCTTACTGCCCTCAGGTGATGGAGGCAAAGCGGAGCTGCCCTCAGAGATATTTTGGTTACACGAGTCTGCAAAGGCAGACGGCTTTATTGCACTTGATTTAGACTGTTTAAAAAATCCAGCTGACTTTGTTCCCAAACACCTGTGTTCTCGAACCCAGGCCCTCCTACCCACTCCAGGCCCTCGCTCCATCAATTATCCCCTCCCCCCAGAGCCTCCCATTTCCCCATCTTCACTGGCAACTCCTCTTTGGCCTCCAAACACCCCACAGCTCTATCCGGTCTCTCCACATCCTCATGAACCACACTCCAGACCAGAACAGAGCTGGGCAGAATCTAAGGTTCTCTCTGGGTGGAAGAGGGACCTGGAGCTGCAGCAAACCTGGCAGGAAACAAGGTTGGATGGGAGGTGGTTGCAGAAAGGAGGCAGGAGCTTGACAACAGAAAAACAACCATCTTTCTCACCTGTGTCTAATGTAAGTCCTCTCTGCCTGAATAAATCCTTGACTGACTTGAATTCTTTAGGGCACTAAGGGGCACAAAAGTTAAGTAACTTGCTCAAGGTTACGTAGAAGTCGTGGCCACATAAGGAAGTCTAGGTCAATAGCATCTTATATGGCTTTTACACTTAGGCTTCTTCTCATTTCACCACATAGTAACCCCAAGAGGCCCAGCTGCCACACCCAGTTATGTTTGTTACCATTTAACAGATGAGGAAACTGAGTGTGGGAGACAGGGTGATTGCTTTAGGTCACAGGAGATGGCGGGGTCAGGAGCCCAGGTTCTCCACTACAGATCCCTGCCACCAGGCAGACAGAGACCAGGGGAGAGAAGCTGGCGTCTGAGGCAGCGATGGGCAACAGCAGGGGTCCGGGAAGGGCACAAAGCCAGGAAGGCTGTCAGGTGAGCCCGCGGGGCAGCTGGGTGCAAGCTTGGCCAAGATGAGTCCAGTGCTGAGGGGGTCTCTGCTCCTGCACACACAGACACTGGCACTGTTTACTTCAACGGTTAGCTCAGGATTTCTGGAGTGCCCTTGTTCTCTTTTTTTTTAAGGTATACTTTTTGGTGAGGAAGATTGGCCCTGAGCTAACGTCTGTTGCCAATCTTCCTCTTTTTATTTTTCTTCCCAAAGCCGCAGTACATAGTTGTATATCCTAGTTGTAAATCCTTCCAGTTCTTGATGAGCCATGCAGAGGTCCGCACCCAGCATCGGAACCTTGAACCCTGGGCTGCCAAGCAGAGCACATGAACTTAACCACTCAGCCATAGGCTGGCCCCAAGTGCTCCTATTCTTGAAGGCAGAAACACATCCTCCAGTGGGTGTGACAATCCCACAGGGATGGCGGGTCTGGGCCTAATAGCACCACTGCCCTGAAGCCTGTGGCGGTGACTTGGTCTGCATCTTCCTCTTCATCCTTGGGAACTCTGCCCTTTGAGACTTACCTCCCAGCCCTTCTCACAGCGCTCCCCTCCTCTTTGCTACTGCCGTCTCCTGACTCTCCCTGGCTCTCCATCACCCAGCTCCACCCTCATCGTGGGCCTTCCTCAGGGCCTCACTCCTTTCAGCTCTGTGTGTTCTTCCAGATGGTCTCATCTCACTCCATGACTTCCAATGTTATTGTTAAAGTATCTTTCAGCCAATTATTGCAGCGTTAAAAAAATATTAAAAGCTGAAACTAAAATTCTTCTTTAGAATGAAACTGTCTTAGTTTAGGAAGATACCAGATTGGATCACTTGGTTGGGAAACGGCAAGATCTAGGGCTAAATCTGGAAAGAGAGGGCAGAACATAAGGAAGACTGAACTGATTTTCTTAAGAAAATGGGAGAAATTCTGCAAGCGAGGGCAGAGAGAAGTGCTCCCAAGAGGAGACGTAGAGTGAATGGCGGCAACTCGTGCCTCACTGAGCTGGCAGAAACGGCCGAGGGCTCTTTAAAAAGAGGGGTATCCCCAGGGCAATGTTAAGTTATTTGTGTATCTGCAATGTAAAGCCCCTCAGCTCCCCTGATGGTCAATAAATTCTGCCAGCGTCAAACTACTGTGTGAGCCTGTTTGTATGAAACGTCTTCCCCGAAACTAGGACAACGCTGACTCCACATCTGGACAAGTAAGGTACACAATAGGGCCAGTGCCCGGGAGGTCTGGACAATCCACACACGGAACTCATTTAACGAGAGGCTCCTAAATTCTTAGATATTCTGTGGGGAGTATTGAACTTGCCATGAGTGCATAGGGAATAGGGAGCTTAACTCCATCTTGTATGGGCCTTAAGAAACATGGAGAGCCTACCTCGCAATAACAAAGTTAGTAATGTTGCTCATGGTAAACATTTTGAACAATACTAAAAAAGTACAAAGAAGGAGTACAAATTAACTATAATCCCAACCCCTAATACAACTATTATTAATACTCTAGTGTATAGCTCTCCAAGCTCTTTCTTAGTAAAACTTTTCATATAATTTAATAATCTTTCATATACTCCAATCCTCTCCCCCCAAATACTAGATCCATCTTTTCAGATTCCTCTCTCTTGAAAGTCAAACTTGATATGTCCTAAATTGAGTTCAACATCTTCACTCCCGAGTAGAATTCCTCCACTCTTACCTCCATGCCATTCCTCTTTCAGTTGATGACAAGACGCCCTTTGACTCACTAAGCCTTGGAGCCATCTTTGATTCCTCCTTCCATTTCTCCCCCTACAGCCAATTAGGCACCAAGTTCTGTGAGTTAAGCCTCTGAAATGTTTCTCTGATTCACTCGTTCTTCAGGTACCCGCCACCTTGACTAGCTTGCTCATCCACGCCCTCATCTCTTCATGACTAGACTTCTGGTTAACCTCCTCCGTGGGCTCCTTGCCTCCAATCTCTATTCTTTCTAGCCAGCTCAACATATTCCTGTTTAATTGATAGTCCCCAAGTAGAGCATTATCAAGTTACTCCCCTACTGGAGACTGGCAATGGCTCCCCATTGCCCAAGAAAGTAAGCACCAACTTCCCACCCTGGCATTCAGGATTTTCCTAAATGTAATCTTTTCTCCATCAAGTTGGATTACCAAATTACTGCCTCAAACATAGTTCATTATTTTTCCCTTCTAAACTTCGTCTCTCTGACTCTCCTTCTTTTGATGGTTCACCCATATGTTACGGGCTGAATTGTGTCTTCCTCAAATTCATATGTTGAAGTTCGAACACCTAGTACCTCAAAACATGACTGTATTTGCAGATGGGTCCTTTAAAGAGGTGATTAAGGTACAATGAGGTCACATGATGGGCACTAATCCACTATTACTAATGTCCCTGTCAGAAGAGGAGACTATGAGGCAGAGGGAGGGACATCTACATAAGGACACAGCAAGAGAGCAACTATCCGCAAGCCAAGGAGAGAGGCCTCGGGAGAAACCAAACCTGCTGACGCCTTGATCTTGGACTTCCAGCCTCCAGGACTGTGAGAAGATAAGTTTTTGCTGTTGTTTTCTGTTGTTGGGGCTTTGTTGTAGCCGACCTAGCAAACTGACACACTGCCCTTCAAGGTCCCTCTGTCTCCACCTTCTCCATGTGATGTTTTCTGTCCTCTCTCGGGACCTGTATGACACTCTGTTGTTGCTTATTTGCTCTCCTGTGCAGAGTCTGGAGTCTGCCTTGTCCCCCACAATAGACATACCTTATTCATCTCTACAGGCATCATTGTGCCTAACTCAGAGCCTTGCAAATCGTTAGCTATTCAAAGAGCACACATTGGAGTGTGTTAAAAGGAATTCTACTGCAGAATAATTCAAGTATTACTGTATTCCAAGAAAGGAATAAAATGAATCAGTGTAAGCAGTAACAAAAATGTCATACATTTTCTAGAAACTCTCTGGTACCCAGCATTTTCCTCTGACATCGAACATCCAAGGAAAGAAAGTCATTAGGCAAATCAAAATGTCTATTATTTGAAAAGTTAGATAGGTCAGTACCTCTCTTCTCACAGTGTAACATGCTTCAAGCCCGTGGCTCGTCAGTGCGGCAGAGGGAAACAAGCCCTGGTTCATAAGTCGGACTGACCCGGTTCCACGCCCGGCTCTGCCATTGACTAGCTACACGCCCACTATCAGAGCAGTTCACCTCTCCGACTCGCTTTCCCTATCTGTAAGATGGAAACGTCCGTAACTACTTTATAGGATTGCTGTGAGGGGAGAATTAGAAATAAGATTAGAGAACCCGGGCTGGAAGCCAGCTTCCACCGTGTCTCAGCGGAGTGACCTCTGACAACTTACTGAATTGCTCTAAGCCTCAGTTTCTTACCCATAAAAGCGGGAGGAGGACAATAATCGTTCCAAGCTAAAAGGCTGATTTCTTGGGTACTTGAAACAGTAAATGTTCAATATATGTCAAGGAATATAATAAGTCAATATTAAAGTGCCTAATGCAGAACGTAGTGTGTAGAGAATATCCATTAAGTAGTAATTTTATTATTATTACCTGCACCAGGAGGATTTACATCAAAAATACAACCACCATCATGAGGGAAAAGTAGTCTTTTATTACATGCAATTATGAAGTTTCTAAGGGAGGATTCCAGTATTTGAAGCAATTTAATCTTCTGCTGAATGAAAATAGTTTTGAGCTGGAACACTGACAAAGCAACATGTAACCTCATCCCTCTCCACGATTCCGTGGGCGTCTGCACTTCCTCCTAAAGCAGCCTCAACTCTACGTTCTAAAATTATTTCTTGCAAGGGTGGACAGAGACATAAAGCTCTCGATGAGACTGGCTCAGCTCTGGAACACATGCCTTCCCAGGGAGCCCAAAACGGGCCGCTCCCCCAACCTGACACACACGCGCGTGGCTGGGCCCTTCAGCGTGAAGCCACGAGAGGAGTCAGCCAGAAAAGTCCCAGGGGCCCAAACCAGGGAATAAGAAAGGATATGAAATAATTTATCTTTTACTTTATAAAGGTTTATCTCTCTCGTTCTGGAATGGGGGAAAAAAGCATAAATGGCCTATAATTTTTTTCAATGGTTAGTATTTACATATGGTTTTTGGTATTAGCATAGGACTATAAAATCTCTTCTTAAATCTCTACTATTTTGAAAACTCTACCACATCAAGCACATAATAAGAGCATAGTGAATATTCCTTGAATTTCAAAAAATCAATAAATTTAACCAATCATTTAATCAACAAATTAACATCTATTTCAATGACTTAAGTAAAAATAAAACCTTAGACGATCTTGGTGATTCTCAACCAGAGTGGGACAGCAGGAGTTCATCACATTATCTGGTTAAAAAAGTGACTAATGAGAAATGTATTTAGTCAAAAAACATTTATTCTGGATCTATAATATGCCACATACATAGGCTTTCAAAAAATGAAGGTAAATCAGATTCTCTATCCTCTCAAGATTGAATAGCAAAATCCTCTTCCAGTTCAATGGGCTCTCAATGAAAAGAGAATTCTGGCAGGCCTCTGCTCCCTCCCCGCCACTTTCCTCCGTTAGACAGCCGGACGGCTTGGTCAGAAGGGGAAAGCCAGGGCCTTCTCTGTCGTGCCGCACCTCCTCTGCTCCCCACTAGGACTTGGCAGAGTAGCTTCTCAACTTTGCAGAGTAGAATTTCTGAAGCAAAACCTCAGAGTTGCGGAACACTGGAGCCAGAGGGCATCTTACAGGTCTCCTTGCCTCGGGGTTCAACTCCGTTGGTGGTATATTCAGCTCACCTGGGGATATTTTTCAAACAACCTTCACCTGCCCCCCAGGTTAAGCACATCCTGGTTGGGTGTGAGGGGTGAAACACACCCGCAGCACTATTCCTAGTTGAGAGTCACTGATATGGTCCAAGGTTTTGTTATGGTCCATGGGATCGTCAGAACCTTGACTTGGATCACAGTGGAACCTCAAATCCAGGTCTCCTTACTCCCAAATACCAAGCTTTCTCTCGCCTGGGACCCCAACGTGAGCTCTGGCGAGTCTGGCGACTCTCCTAAAATTGTATACAAAATTTGGACATGTCCACATATGTACATTTAACTGGGGGGGATCCATGGCTCTGTCACAGATTCTCAAAAAGATCCATCCCCTGCCCCCCAAATTAAGAATAGTTAAGTTCAACTTTGCATTGGTTATTTCCCAGACAATTCTACAAAATGTCTGGGTAGAGTGAGGCAGGATTGGCCGTGTATGATTGGGCCTAGAACCCCCACCTGATGTGATTTGAAGATGGCAGTATGAGCCCCACTCTGTAATAGCCCCCAGTGCACTCCCAGACTTTTGCCTGAGAGCTCCTTGCAGGCTAACTGATTTTGTCCTCTTCAAATCCAGATGCCCCCAGAGGAACAATGTCAGTCATTATCACACAACAGAGAGGAAGTCATCCTAACGCTTCCAAAATGCTGTGGGGGAGCTGCAGGTGGATGTGAAGGATGGCGAGGAGGCAGAGAGACCACAGGCACTTCATGCACCAAGGAATGGGGACAGCTTCACAGAGAAAGGGGCATGAAAAGAGGAGGCAGTTGGGCCTCAAATACCCAAAGCACCCCTGTTTTTCTTTCATGACAGTCCTGAAGGGTATAAATCCAAACCCACTGCAACAGATCAGAAGCCTCATGAGCTGATCATCTGGCTGAGACCTCTCTGAGCCCTGCAGCCTCCTCCATCCAACAAATAAATGGATAAGTAAATAAACAAATCAATAAATCACGAGACAGCCAGAGAAGCGCCATGTTGCCCTGAAGGATCCCACCTGGAGATTTGAGAGGTTGGATAACTAGCATCTGGCACAGTTAGCTGGAAGCTGGCACTTCTTCTAGAAATGAGAGTTCACTGACAGATGCCCCCTCCTTGGCAGCCCTAGCCACATGGCTTCCCACTGCCTCTTTACACGCTGCCTCGATGGCTCCAGGCCTTCTGCTCTCACTGGGCCACTGTGAGAACAAGAAGGTCAGTGGAAGCAGCCACATTTGGTAGGTATCAGCTCCACTTCTGGACCTCACCCACAACTGACCTTAGGGGCAAGTAGCCACCTTTAAGGGACAGACCTAAAGAAAGGGTTGGCAGATATGCGGGTTTCTGATTTGCTTTGACTTGATTCTGATACTATGTGCTGATACTTTGACTATATGCTGAAACAATCAGGGTGTGAGGGGAGGGTCTGTCCCAGTTCTTAATGGGTAAAGAAGCAGGCCGTCCTCTGGGGGGAGAATTTTATTTTGTCGAGCGCCAGAGATCCTGCTGAAGATAGCCCCTCGCACAGCAGTCCGTGCAGCTAAAGAGCTCCTCCTGCTGAATTCCCATCAAGGAAGCAGCTGCAAAAAGCAGCTCTTCTTTCTAAGCCCTGCGTGTACTGCACTGTCAGGCACGTGTTTCTAATTCCTACCCGGGAACAGGCCACTAAAAATCAACGATTGCTTCAAGGGAGCAAAGATAGAAATACCAAGTGTTGAGTTCCTCAAATTATGTTCAGTGAAATTGGAGACAAGAAAGTTAGACTTGAGAAATATCTTTGTTCCAGAATGGACAATGCATTACTTAGGGTTCCCCAGTGAATGAGAACCCACAGGAGAGATTTATTATAAGGAATTGGTTCACACAATTATGGAGGCTGAGAAGCCCCACAATCTGTTATCTGCAATCTGCAGACCCAGGAAAGCCAGTGGCGCAGTCCCAGTCCAAATCCGCAGGGCCGAGGACCAGGAGAGCGGATGGTGTGAGTCCCAGCCCGAGGACAGCGGAAGACTGACGTCTCGGCTCAACAGGCAGGCACAGAGCAAATTCTCCCTTCTTCCGCCTGTTGTTCTGCTCAGGCCGGCCACTGACCGGATGCTGTCCCCTCAGCAAGGGGGAGGGAAATCAGCTTTACTCAGTCTACCAACCCCACTGCTAATCCTTCCCAGAAACACACTCACTGACGCACCCAGGATAATGCTTAACCAAATCAAATATCTGGGCACCGCTTGGCCCTGTCAAGATGACACAGAAAATTTACCATCACATAACGACTTGTTGCACTCAGTTCTGTGGAGTGTTAATGCTGAGTGAGACTTCATAATTAATGCTCCTGTTTAAAGATGGGGAAACTGAGGTCCCTGGAGAGGTTGAGAGACTTGACTCAGGGTCTCACAGACGTTTGACAGTAGAGCTGGAGGTAGAACCCCGATGGGCTATGCCATTTTCTTTCTTACTGACCCCTGGATGATAATTGTTCTTATTACTCAAACAATTCATCATCCATTTCTGGCATGTTTCACAGTTTTTATTCATTGATTACAATGAGGAAAAGTCCCACTTCCAGAGGATGTTTTTTTCCTGTTTTTCAGCTCTTCTTCCGTCACCTTGCTATGTCCCCCCTCACTCTCTCGCCTCTCAAACACTCAGCCATCTTGATGGCAGTCTGCCCCCACAGTGAAGTCAGGGCTGCACTTCTGAGACACAGCAGATGCGCTGTGGAAAATGCCGAGTTTGTTGCCATAGAACCGTCAGCCTTTGCGGCAGCGGCTTGTACTCAGGTCCCTGCCCCTCTTAGAAGCTGGCAGCAGTGGATTGAGGCATCTGACACTCAGATCTTCTTCCACGCTTTTCTCTCCCTCCAGAGAAGGAGCCTCTGCTAGACAACACTTGTCAGTTGCTTTCAATGGGCCCTACGTGTCTTTCCCTAGCTGCAAAATGTTTGAGGCCCATCAGTGAATAAAATATCCTAATCAGTTTCTGAAGGAACTTGCGTAAGACAGCAAGGACCTTCACATCCAGAGGCGTTGGTGAAGGAGTGTGGGGCTATGATAATAGGTTGGAACCACTCTGTCTTGAAAAGCATCAGATGCCCTCGGAGCTTTCCACGGCTGGTAAAACCCAGACTTAGAGAGTATTCCCAGCCTCTGATATCATCCTGTGGATTTCCAGATCCTACCTCAGTCCTTGGGCCTGAGGGTCTTATCTCCTTGTCTTGTCTTCCTATAAGACTTCACAATGACTGCCTCAGTTTACCTAGAAAGGCTCCTATCTCCCCTTAGTGACTGCTTGCCACTGACCGCTAGCCTGGATGTAAGTGCCCAACCACATTAGCTGTCTTAACTTCCTTTAAAGATGCCATTCAAATTACATAGCAGGGCCATGCTTAAAAATTCTGTTATGAAACTGCACTGTCCCTCTGCCTGCCACTCCCCAGAGTGGACTAGAGTGTGTTTGCTCACAGCGGCTTCTGATGAATGCAGATACCGAGGAGACGCCAGGTGTATGTGTGAACCTGCTGGGCACCAAATGCTCATCTTGTTCTTAGTTCAAGGATCTTTCTCAAAATTTCTTGGAATCCTGTATATACATATATTTTTAAATTACACGTACTGGGCATACTGCCAAGAAATACAATCCCGGTCTGCTGTGTCCAGGTGGAGCGGAAATGCATTTGAAAAGTGTTTGTGATGAGATTTCTTGTCGAAGAGCCTCCTGTCTGGCACCTCACATCCTCCGACATGTTCTACTCCCAGGAGTCTCCCGAGACTTGTTCAGACTGAGTGAGTATGAAGATCCTGGAGCCGTCTGCAGTTGTGAGGGGAGCTTATGGAATGGAATCCACCAACGATTTGGGCATTTTTGTCATTGATTTCAAAAGGAATTCCAGAAACGGATTGTCCAGAGAGGACACTTGGTTGTGTACCCAAAGACTGCGGGCTCTGTCACGTTTCAGCACTCGGCAGGGTGCAGGGAAAATGGAGGCCCTGAGATCAACACTCTGAGAGCTCGAACACGCCCACGGGGGCTCCCTTGTGACTGGTTCACTTAAAGCAGAAAACGTTATGGAAACATGGAGAACTGGCTTCAGGGAGGAGATATTTCACATTCTTGTCCTTTAATGGGTCTAATGATACACAATTGCATAGAATAAGTACTGCCACTAAATGAAAAGTATAAATCTGTTTCCCTCTTGCTGTCCCATTTCCCTCAAGGAGAGTCTTTCAAGCATTCTGCTTACAGTCTGTGCTAATTTCTCCACAGCTAAAGGACCACTGCGGAGAAACCTATATTTAAAATGTAGTCAAATGGATTAGGATTCTTCAGAAAAGCTACTATTCAATGACATTTATAGGGGAGAGAAACCAATTTAGACCATTCTTACTCTTACAATGCTGTTCCTGGAAAGGGTGTCATAGGCCAAAATGATATAAGTGGAAACTGATGTGTGTGTGTGTGCGTGTTTGTAAGTTTCTATGATCTGATGCTTAGCTTTGATGAAAATGGCCCTAAGAAACATATTTAGCCAACCATAAATTTTTATCCCAGTGTAGATCATGTAAAAGTAAGGACAACATAATTGGACAAGCACAAAAACTCTGAGCAAATAGCCTGCAACAACTTTTGCACGGTAACTCAGGAAGTGTCCTGGCAGCCATGTTTTGCCCAGTTCACCCCCAGAAAGCAGCATCTTCTCCTCACCCTAGTTTGGAGAAGAAATTTAGATGATCAGAAAACACAATGTGCTCAGATCCAAGAGAAACAAGAAGCTGGCACCTTGTGAACAGAGAGGAGCCATTCTCGAGATGGGACAAGCAGCCTCCAGCAGTAGAGGGAAAGTGGCCTCTTTGGAACTGTGACTGATGATGACACTGTGCTAACAAGCACTTTGAACAGAGACTGAAAGGAAAGGCCAATTAGAAATCCTCAAATATCCCATGTAGCAGAACAGCTCAAGAAGGGGCATCCAGACAGGACAAGGACAGAAACGGTGGTCTTAGGCATCCCTGCCTGAGGGGTGTGCCCGTTCCTTCTTGAAGAGGGACACACACCATTGTTTGCTGTACATAGTTAGGCTTAAAATCACTGCACATGGTTTCCGTTGTATAGACCGGGTTCAAGCATATTCAACCAGTTCTTTTGGCACCTTCCTAAGGGTCCCAGCACAACCTCAGAGGACGAAGATATTGGAACTGAATGCAGCTTATTCATCACTCGTCTGGTTCACTCAAGATTCTGACTCTGAGAGTGAGCTCACTAGGGAAGTGTCATTCCTCACAAAACGTCACCTGCGGGGCTCATTTCTGTCTTGGGGTACTATTAGATACAAATGGGTAATATCAAGACTTCAGTGTATATAAATCAGTCCAACAATGTAGCATGATAATAAGTCCCATAAAATTGTTTCATGTGACACAGTACAAAGCATCCATAGAATGCTCATTCTTTGCCTCATTTACACTGGAAAAGAAATGACAGATGACACAGCCCTTCATCAGAGTCAAGGAATTAGGTACTTCTTCCAAGAGGATTTTCATAGAAATGTGGAAAAGGTAACCAGGGTCCCACGATCCCTAAGAAACTGACCTGGGAATTCATGTGTACCTGCCTTCCATTTCTCAATACGAATTTCTGTGGAGCAAGTTTCCACATTAGAGATCAAGCTTTTGGTGACTCTGCTGTCCTCAAAAGAGAACATCTTGCTGTTTTCTTGAGCTGATTTCTCATCAGCATTACTAGCTTCATGTGCATGTTGATGTTAGGAGAGGCAAGTATACCTCTAACATTCCATCATTCAATACATTTGGATATATGCATGTTGTATTGCCTGAAATACAGTAGGCACTAAATTTATATTTGTTTATTGAATGAATAAATTAATGACTAAATATGGTATGTACTTTGCAAGACTCTGTGAAGGATGTGTAAGTGAATAAGATAAGAATGACTATATATTAGAGATTCTAAGACACACCTTTTTGTATTTTCACATCTGTAAGCTGGAATGCTTCTTACAGAAGATAATCTTTTAAAATTACGATAGGGAGTGTGTCTCCTTCTTAATGGTGCACAAATTAATGGTGCATCTTACAACTGACGGTATCTTTGATTTGATGAATATCTTATGTCACATCTCTAACTGAGAGGACATGGCTTGTGCACAAATCCCGGACTTTCAAATATATAAAAAAGCTTAGAGGGCATCTTGTCCAAGCTTTCTCATTTAATAGACATCAAAACTGAGATCCTAAGAGGTCATGGCCCAAATAATTCAGCTGTTCCACAAAAATGCCACAATTAGAGTACTGTCTTCCTGACTCTTGGCTGAATATATCACACCACATCAGTTTACACCATAAAAATTCCATAAATAATTATAATCTACCCGGATTGTTTTTTCTTTTGGTTAAAAAGATATTTGGTTTAAAATTGGCTATTTGTTTTTACCAAACAGATCTTATACATTTCAATGAGTTTTTCTTCAAAGTAAGCACCTTTGAAAATTATGTACTTTTATTCTATTGATGTTATCATAGCACAAAACCTCTCTGGGGTTTGTATGATGCCATCTTCAGAGAAAGTTTATGTTAGAAAAGAAAATGAATCTTTTGCCTTAGAACAGTAGTTCCATTACTTCCTAGAGCACGTTTCAGAAATTTGCCAAAGTGATTTGATTGTAACAATGATTGTGTTGCCACTGTGTTTAGTGGGTATAGGTCGGGGACAAGCTCATGCCTTATCTTTGTGGATGGAAATCCCTTCTTTTCTATCCCCTACTCTGTTGGTCCCTGCAAAGAGCCTCACATGCCACCCGCTGCAGACATCCCAGCCCAGGTGGACATCCCTGCCCACACATCCACACCTTCACACCTGGCCTGGGGTGTGGCCCACCCTCCAGGGAAGAGATCCACAGGAGAGGCTGTGCAGGCCCTGCAGGCAGGAAATTCTGGAATTCTGGGTATGCAGGGAGGGTGGTCCAGGAAGGAGGAGCAGCTGGGTGAGCATGTCCCTCCGGTCCCTAGGAATCTTTGCTCTTTTGAGGTCAGAGTAGAGCGCCGGGCTGCCTGGGGCGGTGCTGGTCACGCTGTCCCGCAGGGACAGTCCAGAAACCAAGAAGTGCCTGTGTCCTGGACACCGCAGAGGTCCTGCCAAACTAAACCGCTACAAATATAAACCGCTTCATAAAAATCCCAAAACGTTTGCACAAGGAGTTTCATGAAAAGCCCAGTCTTCTGGAAAAGCTTTATTAGGAAGAGAGAAGCTTAAATGGAATAAAGATCTCACCATAAAATTATTGAGCAATTTATTCACTCCACACAGTCTCTCTACAAATTAAAACTCTACATTTAGTTGAAAAGGGTATCTGTGCAACAGTGCAGTTGCCACAAAAGCAAAGAAACTATTTGCTAATAGATGAGATGTGAAAGCCCTTTAACAGATTTAAAGCCACATAAGAAGTACAAGGATTTCACTGAATTTCATTAATTCGGGTTGTTTTAAAACATACCGTGTTATTGCCTACTTGTCTACATATTATTTTAAATTTTTCTGGTACAATGAGGAAAACAATATACTGCCATCATTTATTTTGGGGTGACCTCTTACTTTTTAATCCTGCTCTGTCACTGGCCCTCCAGAGCTGCCACACCATTTCTTTATAGGTCCTTCCATTACTATTTGTTTTCAAACGCATCCTCTGCTCCCCCTTGCCTGTCAAGGCTGAGCCCCCCATGGCCTTTCCGTGTGCTAGGAACTGAGTGTGGGCCTCCACAGGCCGTGGGCCTTCAAGGCAGGAAATACGTGCCACCTCGTCTCCATTGCTTCCCACATCAGAACACTGACAATTACTTTGATACTACACTTAAAAGTAAAGCCCAGCATACTATTGCAATATTATGCTTTCTCACTACTTTACAATTTCTCTTGGTGTGTTACCTCTGTCAAGTAAGGCCATTTCCTTCTTTCGCTTAGGACATACTCACGTTCACTGAATCTGCACATGGGAAAAATGAGGGACGAGAACTCCAGCCAGAAGCCCCAGATTCCTATACGTCAGTTCCCAGCCTCACAATGGGCTTCCTTTTGCACATGAACACCCCCTAAATCCCTCACATGCCTTCCGGGGACCAGGAAGGGAGGGTCTTGTGAGAACATGGTAAACAAGGCCGCAAGTCAGCAAGATTATTCAAAAGTGAGAACTGATCATTTATATTTGAAAACCAAAACAAAGCAAGCTCGGAAGTACAAAAGGGACTTAAACTATAAATATAGAGTAATGTTAAAGACAAGTATAAGTAAAAACATTAAATATAACAAACATTTGCTCAGAAGAGGAAAGGGGAACGCAACACAGCAGACGTGTGGGGAGTTGTGTCCGTCAACAGAGTAAACTCCACGCTGGGTTCTGCCAGGAGGAGTGTTAGCTCAACACAGGACGCCCGAAGCCTTACTGATGGTGGAGAGGCCACCTCTTCAGTCTCCTCTCTTCTGCTCCTCTAACTCTGTCTCTCCCTTCTCTTGAATCTCCAGGCTGAGCCCAGGGCAAGACCTTTGGCCTGCAACCTGCGGGTACCTCTGACCACACACAATGCTACATGCCTGTGTCCATCAGTGACCAGCAAACTTGCCCGTCTGTCTGTCCTTACAGTCCACTTTACAGTATGATGCTGTAGGCATGTGTTTGCTCTCATCAGGATCTCCTTTCACATCAAAAGGGTTTTGGGCATCACCCCAGGATCAAAATTAAAACAGTGGTATGGCTTTTCAACGTTTCCTGCTTAAGCGTGTCATTGATTTCTATTCAGAATGAGGGTAAAATTCATTTTATTTATTTTTCCCATATAATATTTATTAACCTATAGTGTATTTTTCTCATGTAAAACACATCATAGCTTCTTTACCGATCTTTTGTGTTATATTCACCTTTTTTCTTTGGGGCAAATAAACAACTCACACACCAGGCATTATGCTAGATACCAAGAAGAGAAGATAAACAAGAACATGGTCCCTCTTCAGGTAGCTTCAAGTCTGGTGAGAGATGGTCATATGGGGAGGCACAGAGCATATGTGAGATGGGGCAGAAAAACGGTCAATTCTTCTCAAGAGAGCCGCCTCACTTGTGAAGCCTAAACTTTCCTGGCTTGTACACAGAATGACATGGGGATCCAATGGGGCACCACATGTGGAAGCACTTTGAAAAATATAATGCTCTCTCTCTTCTGGGGCACTCATCTCACATTTCCTGTCTCTCTTATCTGGTCACATCTAAACTGTAGAGTTGGGCAAACTGTCAACAGCCAAAGCAGAGGTAGGGCAAGCCATACTTCATATCCCACCAGATCCCCAGATTAACTCACTGTGTTTAGGTCGTCGATTCTGCAAGGCAGCCCTCCCTGCAGCCAGCGGGCTGAGAGTCTGTTAGATGGGAGAAGGATAGTACACAAGACTCTGCAGGCTGGACACCCAGCATTGACTTTTGCACATTAGTATGCGTCAGCATCCTACACCTCAGTTGGAAGACAGGACAACGAGTGATGAATCACCTTGTAGATTATAAGGTTGTGTGCGTGCTAAATGAATCTTTGTACCATGGCATCCACGCAAGATTTGGCCTTGATTTATAATTCTCTATAAAGTTTGCCATTGCTGCAAAAGGGTAATAAAATAACAAGATAAAGTTGAGTTAAAAGTACTTCTTCATCCAAATGTCTACACCCAGCAAAAAGTTATGGCTGGATCTGAACGGACATGAATAAAGACAAAATCCATATTTCTCCTTCCCTAATCACGGGTTCAGCTGGTGCCAGAAATCTGCTCACTGTGGTGATTTAATCACTAAGACTAAATAATGCTTCTCAGTAACTTGAAAAATAACCGGACATGCAGAAGAGCGTATATCAAAATGCTCTTGGGGAAGGAACATTCTGACATCTTCTCCATAACAGAGTTTTAGTTACCAGTTGCTAAATCAACCCCACTACCAGGTTGCCACTTGATCCTTAGTGATCGTTGTTCCTACTCTTTCACCACAGGCTGACATGGTGGTTGACCCCCGCGCACACTATTTGACTTGGCTCAAGGTAAGGGGACTTTGTAGAACTTTTTTTTGATGCAAAATAATTCTATTTTGTCTCAGCCATTGCATCAATGTATCCATAAATATTTCAGTGTGTATCTCTAATAAGAATGTCCACATTAAAAAAAAAGATTTCCTTAGAATAAATTCCTAGAAGTAAGATTGTTGGGTTATATTCTCATTTAAAACCTTGCAGGATATTACCAAATACTTTTCCAGAAAGTTGACACAAATTTACACCCCCATCAGGAGTGTGTGACGGATCCCTCGTCATCCATAGAGTGTATTTTTTTTTATTGAGGTCATAATAGTTTATAACATTGTGAAATTTCAGTTGTACACTATCATTTGTTAGTCAGCATGTAAGTGCGCCCCTTCACCCCTTGTGCCACCCCCCAGCCCCCTTCTCCTGGTAATCAATGAACTGTTCTCTTTGTCCATGTGTTTGTTTATCTTCCACATACGAATGAAATCATACAGTGTTAGTCTTGCTCTGTCTGGCTTATTTCACTTAACATACCCTCAAGGTCCATCCAAGTTGTTGCAAATGAGACGATTTTGTCTTTTTTATGGCTGATTAGTATTCCACTGTATATATTTATCACATCTTCTTTATCCATTCATCTGTTGATGGGCACTTAGTTTGCTTCCATGTCTTGGCTATTGTGGATAATGCTGCCATGAACATAGGGGTGCATAAGTCTCTTTGAATTATTGATTTCAAGTTATTTGGATAAATACCCAGTAGTGGGATAGCCAGGTCATATGGTATTTCTATTTTTAATTTTTTGAGGAATCTCCATACTGTTTTCCATAGTGGCTGCACCAGTTTGCATTCCTACAGCAGTGTATGAAGGTTCCCTTTTCTCCACATCCTCTCCAACATTTGTTATTTTTTGTCTTAGTGATTATAGCCATTCTAACAGGTGTAAGGTGATATTTCAGTGTAGTTCTGATTTGCATTTCCCTAATGATTGTGATATTGAATATCTTTTTGTGTGCTTATTGGCCATCTATATTTCTTCTTTGGAAAAATGTCTGTTCACATACTCGGCGCATTTTCTGGTCGAGTTGTTTGTGTTTTTTGTAGCTCAGTTGTGTGAGTTCTTTATATATCATGGAGATTAACCCCTTATCAGATATATGATTTGTAAATATTTTCTCCCAGTTGGTGCATTGTCTTTTCATTTTGATCCCGGTTTCCTTTGTCTTGCAGAAGCTCTTCAGGACTATGCAGAATTTTTTTTAATGTCATAGGTCATTTGAAAACCTAAAAATAAATTCACAAAAGCAAAGACAACCTTATGGATGTTGAGTTTGAGATTCTCGAGTGGATCTTTCAATGCAGGCTCTTCTACTGAATGATGGAGACGTTGCACATCTTTACTGTCCAATACAGTGGCCTCATGTGGGTGTTGAGCACTGGAAATGCAGCTAATGCTACTGAGGAACAAAATTTTAATTTTAATTTACTTTAATGTTAATTAAGTTTAATTTAAATAGCCACATGTGACTGGTGACTACCACAGTATGAGTCCTGTTTTCAAATATTATTGAATAAACCACATCTAAACTTAAAATTTTTATTTATTTATTTATTTATTTATTTGGTGAAGAAGACTGTCCCTGAGCTAACATCTGTGCCAATCTCCCTCTATTTTGTATGTGGGATGCTGCCACAGCACGGCTTGATGAGCAGTGTGTAGGTCCCGTGCCTGGGATCCGAGCCCACATTCCCAGGGCCACTGAAGTGGTACATGCAAACTTAACCACTACGCCACTGGGCCATCCCCTAAACTGAAGTATTAAAAGCAGTTTTCTAAACTACCTGAGTATAATTTTCCTGCAATTAGTTGCGAACTTCAGAGCGCCTGAGCTTTGCAAATTCCAAAATTGACCTTGTGAGATGGTTCTCCTTGTTTTCCTGATCTTGTTTCTGTCTTAAACAAGTGTCGATGGGGATTCCAGCTTCCTTTGGTTTAAGTTTGAAGCAGCTAATCAAATGAAGGTGATGGAGTTGTTTTTATTCATCTGGAGCAGCCGAGTGGGCAGTTCCCAGACTGTTCCAAGGTCAAACTCTTCTGTGAGTTTTTAACTCAAGGGTAATCGGTACTGAAGATGTTGAGATGCCGGCTGGCAAATGGCCACACTCTGAGTCACCAGCAGGAAGCATCTGAAGGGATTTCACAGACACCACACATCTGTGAGAGACGTTAGCGATCTCCTTATCCTTTTAAAGCAAGAGACTGCGTTTTAATAACATCTGTGATTCTCTTCAACCTGCCTCTGAATTGCTGAAGATGCAGCTGGATGTACAATGAAAATAAGACAAGAGTCCTCTCAAGACAGTCAGGAGGGAGGAGAGTAAAGGCAGCGAGGGGCGGTTTCCTCTGAGGGCTAGTTAACCTTTTTAGTGTCGAGCATAACATTTTGTGTGTAGCAGGTGGTCAAAGTTATTAGTTGATTGTTGCCTAATTGATCGACCTAAAATTGGAAAGAACAGCAGATTCACATAATACACAAAAATAAACAGGTGTGATACTATTGCTACTGTTTACTCTGTCTTCCTTGTTCAAAAACATCCAGTATAAATATCTAATTTAAATGTGTAATCTATTCTGTTAGGCTTCAAGCAATGTTTAGAAATCCACTCTATGATTTCCAGGGGTGAAAGCATTTCAGATGTGAGTTTTTCAAAGGCTTCTTCCATGTGCCCAACATGGAAAATCAAGTACCCAAGTACAGTGTTCTAAATATTTCTTCTAAGGTTTTTTGAATTCTTAGAAAGCCTTCAATATCTAAATCAAGAAATTCAATGTGACGTCCACTCCTACGTTCATTCCAGCATTATTTACAATAGCCAAGATCTGGAAGCAGCCTAAGTGTCCATCGATGGATGAAAGAATAAGGAAGATGTGGTGTATACACACACACGCAGAGACAATGGAGTCAGAAGAAAGAAAGAAATCTTGCCATATGTGACACCATGGATGGACCTAGAGGGTATTATGGTAAAGGAAATAAGTCAGAGAAAGACAAATACTGTATGATTTCACCTATGTGTGAAATCTAAAAAACAAATGAACAACCAAACAAAACAAAAACAGACTCATAGATACAGGACACATACTGGTGGTTACCAGACGGAGGAGGTGGGTGGGGGAGGAGGTCAAATTGGTGAAGGGGATTAAGGGTTACAAACTCCCAGTTATCAAATAAATCTCACCGGAATGTAATGTACAGCATAGGGAATACAGTCAGTCATACTGTGATTACTTTGTACCGTGACAGGTGGTGACTAGATTTGTCATGGTCATCATTTCATAATGTATACAAACATTGAATTGCCATGATGCACACCTGAAACTAATAGGATATTGTATGTCAATTGTAGTTCAACTTTAAAAATCATATCATATCTAAGAAAATTATGAGTAGTTTTTTTTAAATATAGGCAGTCAAAGCACACAGTTGCTTTTACAGATAAAAGTTGGAATACCTTGCCGATAATTCACTCCTTTTCATCTGGGCTCACACGTACAGATATTTTGTAGATAGTTAAGTCAAAGACCAACCATTTTACGAAAAGTGTGAAGTCACAATGCTTTGCTTATATGGACCAGCCTTCACAAACCATGCAGAAACCCACATGTGGGTAGAATTAAAACATTTTCAAAATGTATAGGTGGCTGTTTATGTTCAAAAAGAAAATACGAGCAAATACTGCAATATTATTTAGATCTATAAGCAGCATGAAGGAGTCACGGAGGACAAACTTCCTCTGGTTGGAGCCCAGCGCGCCGTGTCAGGGGCTGGAAGTCAGCTGACATTCTTCTTCCTGGTATCAGTCCTCTTGGTGGGCAGAGGGGTGTGTGTGTGAGTGTGTGTGTGTGTGAACACATTACTCCTTCTTTCAGTTCAGTCATCAATAAAAGGGCCGTTAAAACCAACGTGAAACAAGAAAGACAGACCTGCAGCAAAGGGCACAGGCTTCTTCAAGGACAGTAGAAGGTAGTGACCAATGTGATGGAGGTGACGTGGGGGCTGCAGCCTCGCACCCCTGGACCCCTCAGAGCCTGTGAAAGAGGAGGCACGGGCCAGCCTCAGAGGCAAGCTTGAGCCGCTTCAAGTAGCGTTTTTGAGGTTACCCTGAGTTAATAAATTGAGGTGACAAGATAACCGCCTCAGGAATGCAAAGGTTGGAGGAGCTGCTTTAAGGCCGGACAGGGGAGAAAGGGTTGACAGCGCAGCGGCTCTCCTAGGACCCTCTCTCGAGAGCCAGAGTGCGGTGACCAAGGTGATCCTGCAGCCGACCTAGGCCCAAGCAGGTCAACATGCACCCCCCTCCCAGATGGCCCCTAACGCACGAGTGGAAATGAAAACCAGCACTCGAGGAGCGAAGCCAAACCAGCATGCATCCTGAGCATCGGGCCCCCACACCGCTCCGTCCCAGCCCCCCGCACCACTGCTGTCACTCACGCCTTCGAGCCTGTCACCTGGCTCGCTGCAATAGCTTCCTACTGGTGTCCTACACACAGCTCTTCCACAAACACCTTTTTGGATGTAATTTTGATCTTGTCACTTCTTACTTAAGTAATCCTGTGACAGTTTTTATGGCCAGATTCTCCAGTAATCTATTTCTTTCCTGCTTCTTAACCTCTTCTTCCAGCACTCTCCTCATCAAGTGTGACTCCATTTATATAAAATTCTAGAAAATTCAAAGGTTTTGCAGGGAGCAAGAAGGAAAAGGAGGAGGAGAAGGAAGATGAGAAGAGTAGCTGCCTGCCCGTGACTTCCTGCTGTGTATGTGCTTTGCGGTTATAACGTTATTTTTCTCCATAACCCTATGGGATAGGTATTGCTATTTCCATTTTACTGATGAAAAAATGCAAATGTGCAGAAAGGATAAATAAGTTGTGTAAGTCACTCACTGAGTAAGCCTTAGAACCAGTATTCAATCTATATCTGTATCTTAAACTTGTTTTGATAACCATCACCTCTGGGGCTTCAAATCTATTATTCCCTCTACATGAAATGTTCTCCCAGTCTTGGACCAATCTTTGAACTCTTATTCATCCTTCAAAACCCTGTGCATGAATTGCCCATTCCTCAAAGTCATTTCTGACTCTCAAGAGAGCATTCATCACTCACTCTACTACATTATGACTGCGTTTTAAACTGCAATACTGCATGTATCACACCAGACTCCAGTCTGGTTATCTGTTTGACATGGCTGTCTCCCCTACTGGACTGCTCTTGGAGTTGCTTGAAGCCAGGAGCCTTGTCTTTCCTGGTCAGTAACTGGCATACTGCTCGGGGCACAACTGGTCCTCAGTCAGGCTTTGTTGATTTGAGCAAAGCTACTAAGCAAAGAGAAAAGGGGTGGCTCAAAATCCTTTGGTTAAATTCCTAACCAGAATTTAGCAAACCATCCACGTGACTGTTGGCAGATCGCTTAACCTTTTCAGGCCTCAGAAAACTTGTTTGTAAAATTACGGGGTGGGGGAGGGTATTGAATGACCACCCCATCTCCTCAGATTCTGAACTCCTGCTCACTTGCTCTGCCTCAGAGGGCATGTGGAGCGAGGACCGCTGGAATCAGAGCAACATGAAACGGCGTTCGTATAATCACACCGGCTGAATAGTTGATGGAACTTCGCTGTATTAAGTGGGGCAAGTGGGGAGACACTAACCACCTTAGAAATAAACCACGTTATGAGTTTTTAACGAGCTCTTTATTAAAAATGCATTTCTCTCCATGCTAAATTAACTAGCTTCTAAAGCCAGTGTTTCCCTCCCTCCCTTTAGTGAGTGAGATTTCTGCTCATTTCAGTCAGGTGATTAAGCAGCACAAGCTACTTGGAATGTAGACCGACAGAGGACAATGTCCCTCTACACACAGAAGTCAGAGGATTTCGGAGCAGGAGGGGAACGAAGAACCAGAGGCACGGCTCTAAGGCATGGAGGCGGCGCAGCTCAGCGGGGGGTAGTCACTCCCAGTGGCAGATGACTGGCTGGCTGGAATCTCAGGCCCACGGTTCATTGCCACACTAGCTTATGACACATCTGTCCCCACCCGCGTGATCACCGGAGAGTGTGGTCCACCCACGTAGGTCGACTCACCACAATCCGCTCCCCTCTTCCCACACCAGGAGCACCTGCCTCTCCTCTGTTGGCCGGGCAGCCCAGGAGGGGTGGTCTGAAGCCATGACATCAGCCAGCTTCTCCCATAACCCGATCCAGTCAGCGGTCCAGAAGCGGACAGGGAACCCAATCAAAACCAAGGAATCAACAAGAAGATGGAAGTTCCAGGAGAAGAAAGCTCCTTCTTTCTCTCTTCCTTCTGGAAGGGAGTGAGAGCTTTCGTTAGCCATCTTGAAGATGAGAGAAGAGCTTGAAGCTGCCGCAGACCCGGCCTTGGCGCTGAGAGTGGAGCCCTTACCAAAAAGAGTCACAAATGCAGGAAACTAGGTCCTGTCCACAGCGTTTGTATCTTTGAGCTACTCTTTCCCGAAATCTTCCTGCCTCTGAACTTTTTAGTTGCATGCGCCAGTAAGTTTCGTTATTACTCAGGCTAGCCTGAGTTTGTTTTTCTGTCACTTGGAAATATACATACATGCATCTGATAGAGATGATCTATGATAGTCAAGGTTATCTATAGAAGAGAAGCATTTTGGTAGAATGCATTTTAATTTTTTATCTACATAAAGGCCCAGATTTTTCTCCAGGTTAAGTTCAGAACAAGAGTCTGTATCTGTAACCTCACTACAGATCAGACTGATGAATCCCAATGCTTATTTTAGATCCAAGGTGTCTCAAAAAAGAACTTCAAAAGCATACATCTTAAATTCTTGAAATCTATTTTTAATTACAATTTTCTCACATCTACAGTAGCAATACACACATATTCAGAAATTAGGAATAGAGGAAGGGGAAAAAATCGTCCACATTCCTACCACCTAAAAGTAACAATTGCTAATATTTAGTTGTGTTTCTTTCTATTCTTTTTGCTGTGCTTTAAAAAAAAATTTAATTGAGTCCATTCTGATTAAGTACAATACTTATTTGTCTTGATTTTAAAAGTGAACTTCATATCAGTATGAAAGATTTACTTAACGTGGACATTCCCCCCCATGCACATATACATACACCCTCCAAGCAAATAGAATTGCTGAATAAAATATAACAAAATAAATTTAGAAGCAACTTTAAGGCCTAGAAAGGGAAATCTCCAGGTGTGAAAACAAAGGGAGCACCAGATCAGGAAAGCAGCCAGCAGGTGAGGGGCGTCTTCCTCCCTCGCTCAGGAGGCAGAGAGGCTGCTTCGCGAGGCAAACGCAGAGAACGCCACGCACGCTACTGTTGCTGCTCCCGCTTTACACACATCACCATTAGTGGGAAGTCCTTCTGTATTCTGGTCATAGGTTGGGCCAATTTAAGTTTTCAACTACGATTTTTTCTATTTTTCTCTATGTTCACAGGTAGAGGGAAGTCCAGAGACACTGCTCAGTGGGCAGCGGTCCAGTTGTGTTAACTAGGATTCAGAATTCACTTTTAAGTTTCCCTACACACGTACGTGGGTCTTTGCTTTCTTCCAGCACGTCTCTGTGTACAAAGTAAGCGATGCCTCTCCCTCTGCTCTTGCTGAGGTTGACCACGGCCTCATGTCCCTAGCTCCATGTCTCCTCTCCATCCACACCTCACTCGACCTGTCAGCAGCACAGCACAGAGTCCACCTCCCGCCTCCTTCACGGGCTCCTGCTCCCATGCTCTCGCTTCTCTCCCACCTTTCTGAGTGCTCACTCAGTCTCCTGGCTGATTCCTCCTCATTCCTCCTCCTGCTAACAGAGCCTGGGCTGTAGTCTTGGCTCCTTCTCTTTTCTGTCTACACTGTCTTGGCTAGTCTCACGGCTTTTCACTCTCATGATAGGCTGACGACTCTAAGGTTTATACATTTATATCTTGAATATAAGCCTCCATCCAGACCTCTCTGTGAACTCCAGACTCTTGTCTACTTGACACTTTCCCTTTGTCGTCTAACAGGCATTTCCCCATATATCCAAAAGCCAAGCTCCTGTTCTTCCTCCCACCAGATTTGCTCCCCTACAGTCTTACTCATCTATTTAAGGGCAGCGCGACTGTCCCAATCGCCCAGGCCGAGGAACTTGGAGTCATCTTTGACTATTCCTTTTATGGCACACTAGATCCAATTTATTAGAAAATGCTCTTGACTCAACTCTTCAAATCCATCCAGAATTGGATCACTTCTCACTATTTCCACTCCAGCTCAAGCGACGGTTACCTCTTCCCGGGACCATTACCGTAACTTCCCGATCAGAAACCCTGCTTCTACTTTTCAGTCCATTTTACAACTCAGCTGTTGGATCGATCCGTTATTCATTCCATCCTGATCCTGTTAAAACAGAAAATCTACTGAAAAATACATCAAATCACGTCACTCTCCTACTCTACACTTTCCAGTCTTCTCAGTCGCACTAGAAGCCAGCACCTTTTCACTGGCCTACAGAGATCTGCTTGACTTGCCTTCTATGCAGTAAAGTATTAACCTTGACCAAAGAAAGGTTTGGCCCTTTGCCCCAGCTCTTGGGAGGCAACCTCTATGTCCTCAGCATGCTCTGCCCGACAGGAGAGTCTTTGTTTACCTGGCGGCCTTGCACCTGCCTGACGGTCCATGCCAACTATGCTGTTTGTGGTGGGGGGCTTGGGCCACAAGGAATCAGCTCAACTTCCACGGGCTGGAGACCAAGGTCAACCGTGCAAGGGTTCAGTGTGTCTGTGTGGCCAGCCTCCAATAAAAACTCTGGATGCCAAGACTCGGATCAGCTTCCTGGTTGGCGACACTCTTCCCTGTATTGTCTCACATTGCCATAGGGAGAACAGGGCTCCCCACGTGACTCCATTGGGAGAGGACCACTGGAAGCTCTGTGCTGGTTCTCCTGGGCCCCACGATAGGCACCTCTTCCTGATGCCGATTTGAGTGTGCATTTTTCTGCTGAAATAAACTGTAACCTAGCGTAAAGGCTCTGCTGAGCTCTGTAAGTCCTTCCAGTGAATCCCTGAAGCTGCGGGAGGTCTGGGGAACCTCCTGAATGTGCAGTGTTCTCTGTTGGCTTCTTGACGTTACTTCTTGCTCCTTCACCTTCATTTGCTAAGCTCTTGCCACACTGGCTTCCTTGATGTTTCTCCCTTACATGCTCCCAGTCTGGGCCTTGCACATGCTGACTCTCTCTGTGGAGCACTCTTCCCCTAGAAGCCGTGGGATTGTCCGTTCCACCTCCTTCAGATCTTTATTCAAATGCCATCTTCTTGGTGAGGCCTTCCCTGGTTACACTCTTCAACACTGTGACTGTCCCTGACACATATACTCATCCTCTTTCCATGCTTTGTGTTTCTGCAGAGGACTTACCTTTTCTGAAATGTTTCACACTCTATTGATTTAGTTGGTTTATTGGCTACCTCACCCCGAATAGAGTAAAATCAAATTCAAGAAAGCAGGGAACTCAGTGTGTTTCATCCACTGTGGTGTCCCCAGTGCCTGGAACAGTGTACAACATGGGTGAACACTCAGCATAGCTCCTGAATGAAAGAATGAATATGTGTGTGTGTCAGGGAGGAAACAAACTAAATAGTTCAACAAAGGAATAGATACAGCACCAAAAACATCAAGATTGATTAGTGGTCATACAAAATAACTTCATAAAAAGAGTGCCACCAATGATTTATAAAACGTGGTTTAGTAGATTTGACTGCCTGAATGTGATTTTCCGTCTTCTAAGAGAATGTGTTTTGGATTGCCCAACAATTTAAAGGGGTCATGAGACATAACAAGGAAAATAGTTAACTCATACAGGACATCCAGGAACCAAGGATTGGTGACCATGGAGTCAGAAATGGAAGGTCCTTGGAGAGGAAACAGTTGCGAGGAAGGAGCAGAAAGAAGATAGCTGGAGTCTGTCCGCCATCATGGAGTCTCACCCAGGCAATTAACCCCACTGAGCGGAAGAGGGCCACCCCACTCTTGTTACTGCCAAGTCCCACTAACACTGAGTCAAAGAGGTCAGGGTCTTGCCTGAGAGGAAGAACGGGGCCAGACTCAAGTGGGAAACCCGACAACGACCTAATGACACCACCATGGTACTGTCCTGCAACTGCTGACCCCACTGAAGAGCTCCTCAGTTACAGGCCAGGTCTGAGCTAGACCAGGAAACAGAACTCACAACCGCCCATGATTACTGAGTAGAGATGGAATCCTTTAGTGCATTTAGGGTCACTGAGGAATTCCAACAGGAGGGCTGACCTTCTAGACTTGTCCCCGACCTTTAGGGAGATGACACCCAGGTGTTGTAATGAGATGATGCCCCTCTTGTAATGACATGGAAATGGAAAATGACCCAGAAAAGAGTAAACTAAGGAGGGCTCTAACCAATGGGATCAGTGGGCAGGGGGTAGGGAGGGGAAGAGCTTGTGGTGGGAAGGGGTGGAGAAGGAGAGGCCCATGGCCCCATAATGTGGGTATGTAAGCACCGCATCTGAGGAGAAACGGGGCATGTGCACAGAGTGAAAGCCCCGAGTGTCGTGTTCTGGTCACTATAACCCAGGACCCACTACACACAGGGCCGGACTGTGGCACCACAGAGAACTTTCTGGAGGAAAGTACAATGAAGATTCTGTGAATGGAGGGAAGTAAATGAGCAAATCAAACGTGAAACAGGACGGATGTCTGAGGAGAAACAAAAACAAAGTGGGCTTATGACATGATGAGGAGTATGGCAGGCAACTTTAAAGGATCCTAAAACCCAAGACCTAAGGACCATTTCCTACGAGAACATGCCGTCCCCAGGAGCCGCTACCGCAGATGAGGATGCTGTGGATGAAGAAGACAGCAAGTCAGCAAGTGAGCGGCAGAGAGACCAGGGTGGAGAGCCTGGCGGAGCGATTCCCTGTGTCCAGTGACCCTCCAGGTTGTCTTCCGGTGAACAGTGAGGGCTCACCTGTTATACTCCTGCTCAATTATCCACTTATGCAGCAAATAGGTGCTGAGTTCTACACTAGACACCACCTTCTGGGGTGCAGCCCTTAACCACAGGGATGAAATCCGGAGCTCTCTCAGGCTAGAGAGGGACATTAGAAGAATAAAGGAACAGGAGTGCTGGGAGGGAAGCGGGCCCCAGGGAAGGAGGCGCCCGGGCTTGCACGGCGTCATTCAGGAAGCGATCAGCCCCCGCGTGCAGAAGGACAGAGTGCTGCAGGGTTTCACAAGCATGCCGACTCGGTGACCCTACAGACCCTCGAAGCCGAAGTGACAGCTCCGGCCCCGCCGCCCTGTGCGCCTGCAGAACCTCTGTCTCATTCCGCCTGAGCAGATCAATAGGAACATCACGGAGGCAAAAAGACTAAAGACCGTCGGGTCAGCACTCCCTGGTCTAAAAGCATTCCATCTGGCCCCGTGAGAGCCCACGTTTCCCGGCTGCTGGGGCCTCGCAACTGCTCCCCCTTCCAGCAGCGGGCTTCCCGGACCCACGGCCGCAGCCGCTCCTTCTGCCCTGGAGCCAGCTGCGCTCGGCCTCTCCCTCCGGCGGGGGCTGCAGTCTCCTGGGCTGGCCCCGGCCGGCTTCACGGGGCCGGGCCGCCTGCGGTGCCCGAGCGCCTGGCCTTCCCGCCCGCCCTCTCTGCCATCAGCGCGCAGACGGCCGCTGCAGGCCCTGGAGACTCCGAAGGCGCCACCGCCAGTGCGCCCCTCGGCCGATGTGCTCAGCGGATGAACACAGGTCGCTGCGTTTATGGAGGTCGGTTAGGCCCGTATGTCTTTGCGATCCACCTCAGCTTTGGACCTTAAGTTCCAGTGAAGATGCGGCGGCCCTGGTTGGGTAGCGGTGAACTCGCAGCCTTCGACGCGGAATTGCTGGCTGTCACCGGGAGACCCGAGGCCGCGCGGAGCAAGTGCCTGGCACTGCAGCGCCACCTCCCGACACGAAGCGGGCATTGCAGCTGGTCACAGCCGCCTTCCCCACCGACCCTCCTCCGCGTGCCAAAATTAATCCCCGCCTGCTCTGCTCCAGATTGAAGGAAACTAAAAAGACACGACGACAAAATACGACATGCGATCCTAAACTGGATCCAGTACTAGCAGAGTAAAAAGATTGCTATGCAGGGCATTACTGCGTCGGCTGACAACAGTGGAACACAGACGCAGAAGGATAAAAGTGTCAGACGATGTAAATTCACCTGAAGTCGGTCATCGTGCTGGGGGCATGTGGGAGAATACCCTACTATTAGGAGGTACTGAGTGGGAAGGGCCGTAACGTGTGTAACTTACTTTCAAAGGCTTGGAAAATAAACTGGACGTGGGGGTGCGGGGAGCCAGCCTGTAAGGACCTGGGCGAAGCTTACAGCAAATGGGCGAAATGTAAACAATAGGCCGAAGAGTAAAGTGCCTACAGATGTTCTTTATGTTACTCTTGCAACTTTTCTGTACGTCTGAAATCACTTTCAAGTGAAAAGTATTTTTGTAACAATCTGGTTTTGAGAACTAGATAGGTTGTCTTAAAGTAGCTCCCACCTGGATGCCCTCCATTAGAGGTTCATTTCTTTGGATATGACATATTTTGCAGACACTCTCAAGCCCCCCAATTTCAACTAGGACAGCTTTGCTTTCACCTGTTTGGAGAAAGTGTTCTTCTGCTTCATCGTTGTTTGAAACACTGTCCTAGAACGTATCTTCGTCTGAACACGGGCCCGCATCACCAGACGCGTGATTGAAACATGAGGGAGGAGCAGGTGATAACTAGCTAAGGGCAGGCAGAGGGCTCGCTGGATGAGCGGGATCACCGCACAGTGTGCAGCGGTGTCCCGGGACCAGTGAGCACGAGCCCCAGATACATAGGAGGAAGGGCACGCTGGCTCGTCCACCTCCCGATGTGGTGCTGAGCCAGGCCTGCAGGCTCACGGTTCTAACGCTCGGCCTTCTCCCAGGGAATGCCGACAACACACCCCTTCCAGATTCGCTGCATCCACCCCATCCCAACTGTGCAGCGAGGGGCCTGCCCCTGAGATGGCCCAAAGGGCACCAGCAGAACCTTCTCCAAGGGAAGGCCGAGCGGGCGAGCCGTCTGCCTTTCTTTCCTCCAGCAGCCTCCCAGAGGTCTGTGGTGCGGCTCAGAGTGCCCTGTGCTTGCAAACTCCTGCACAGAGAACGTGTTCTCTCCCAAATATCTATCTAACATCTACGCCAGTCAGGGCTTCTCCGAATCCCGACCGTAAGTTCTTGCTTTTCTCACTATAGAAAATTTCCCATGTGGTATCAAAAGAGAGTCTTATTCATTTTCACAATCAAGAGAAATACACTGACAAAAGTTCCGGTCTAGGGCCATCTGGGTGAAGTTTAGATGTCTTCTGTCTGCGGTTCAGGGACTGAGGGCTTCATGTTCTTTATCAAATAGCGCCTCCTCGTGGCACCAACAGGCCCTGCAGGGAAATTTAGGACGAGCTGTTTTCCTGAGTAAAAATGTAATTTGACTTACGCGTATTTGCTTTTTGGTCAGAAAAACCAGGTCTCAAAATGCTGATTTTTTTTTTATATGAAACCCTTGTCAACAATTTCTACGTGAGAAAGCACGGCTTCATATCACTCAGTGTTGCTCTCGAGGCCTGAATTTCCAATGTTTTCATTATGCTACGTAAACAAAGCAACTTTCCCCCTGGAAAAGCACAAGTGGGAATTTCAAAACAGAATGAAAATATCTAAAATCCAAGTGGCACTCACCTCTCACTCTTGCTTAAATTTTAAAGCCTTTTCTATCTAAACTGACGTTTTTAAAATGTGCTTATTTTAGAACTTGTGTTCCAGCCAATAGGAAATGAATCTTCGGCCGGTTCTGAATGGGCCCCTTTCCCGGAGCCTCCCAGCCCCGCGCCAGCAGCCTATCCGGGTTTCAAGTAATCACATAGGTTCTGAGCCCGAACCATCTGCACGTCACCCCCGTTTCTCCAGAAGTGTTCACGCTGGAGAGCCACAGCAGAGGGCTCAGAGCAAATTAGCACAGACCCCAGACTGACCCAAATCAGGCCAGTCGGAAATAAACCACATAGGCTCTTTTTTTTTTTTTTTTTTTGAGGGGGAAATACAACCCCCTGCACAGGGAGCACTTTTTCTAGGCTTTTCATTTTCACCGTCCGGGCCATTGGACCTTTTCCGTCAGGCCTGAGTGTGTCACGCGTTTCATTAAAAAGCAGGTCATGGGAATGCATCCCGAGGGGTTTTTGGGGGGAGGGGGGTTGGGAGGATGACAGTGAGTTCCATTTAGGAACAAAAGTAATCTTCAACTTGCACACTGTATCATGGAAATTAGGAAAGCAGAAAGGCCAGAGGAGGACGGCCTTCCCTGAGTGCCCACGACACGCCCCTTTGCACGAATAGTGTTGTCCTCTGAGGAAGGTCGTGACTCTTACTTTATAGACAAGCAAGCGGGCGACCAGAGGAGTAGGGAGGGAGGGGCTGGTCTTCGAATCCTCCAGCTGGGACACCACATGCTCACTGTGACAGAACCCAAGGAAAGGTTTTCAGAGCGAAAAATACTTCCTGCTTGTCATTAAATCTTCACTTAGAGATCAAGGAAGCCTCTACCCTTCAATGAATGCTTTCAAACGCTTCACCCAGCTGTCTTTGAGAAGAGCTGGGAGTGAGTGAGCTTTCTCTCCAGCTTTCCCACCATCGTCTTCTGTTCCTTCCCTCCTGCATCCCTGCACAGCCAGCCTGCAGCATGGCGCGGGGCTGTGACACCCATGCTTCCCGCTTGGTCCAGGCTGGAACCTTCCTGCCCCCCTTCTCTGTCTCCAGGGCAGGCCGGGTGGTGTCCTGGTTCTTTGGAGGTCTGCGCCTGTTAACTTAGATTCCACACCTCCATCTTAATAGGGGCCTTGGAGAACTGACACCTCCAGTCCAAGAAATCCTGACACTGTGCAAGCTGGTGGGAGGTTAGCCCTTTGACTTTCCTTCTGTCTCAAATATTTCTGTTCTAGACACAATAGTAGGCACTGAAAATAAACAGATTGATAAAAGATGATTTTTATCTTCATTTTACACCATTTGGAGAGTAATGCATTCCAATGCTTCATAAGGCTGTTTTGATTAAATAGGAGCCCATGTGTGAGGTGAAAAGAAAAACAAAACACTTTCTCAACAGATCCTAAGGATATATTCCAATAGGAGAAGCAGAAAACTTGTAAAAGCAAGTGAGGAAAGGAGGGTGAAATGCTCAGAATTGTGCGAGATTCAGTTTGTAGGGGCTTATTTTCTGCCGTTCTCCCTTTTAGATATATCATTATCCAGGTTTTCTTTCAGTCTCTGAAAGATGACGAATGGCTGATCCTAGAATTGCCTAGGAAGGAGGTGGAGGAGGGAACTCTGCTCGCTGGGCTCCGACTCCTGCTGGCGGGCAGGGAGCTGAGCACTTTCACATACGTAACTTCATTTATAGTTTAAGACACAGTTGCGAGGTAAGTTGAATTAGGCCCACTTTACAGATGAGGAAACTGAGGCTCAGCAAGGTTAAGTAACATATCATGTTTAAGATACAGGAGAGACAGGGGCATAGAGCACTACTAATAGGGGAAAGTGAAGTTCCCACAGGCTCTCTGGGGCTTTCTTTCAGCCCCACAACTCCTGAATGGATGCACCCCAATCAAGCAACTCAATGTATTGAGCACTTTCTAAGCACAAAGCATGGGAAGATTACAAAAGAGTATAGGCTCCTGTCATTGTCTTCAGGGTGACGACAGCATTGTTTTGAGAATAATACACACACAGATAACTGACAATCGGACTTGTATGGAGCCAAGGCATGTCCTGCTATGAGAGAAAAGGAAGAGACTGTGGGTTGGATTTGCCTAGGCAAGAGGGACGTGTAAGAATATTCTGGGTAGGGAAAGTAACGAAGGTGAGACTGGAAGGTTTGGGGCAGGGATGAGGGCCAAGTGTGCAGAGCAGAAGGACTGAGGCAGATTACACAGCAGAGTGACGGGGGGGGCGGTGCCGGGAAAGCAGACGAGAGCAGGACGGGGACGGTGGCCGGATCTCCAGCACCCCAGGAGCAGTATATGGGGGGGCGCACGTGTGTGTGTGTGTGTGTGTGTGTTGGGGTGGGGGGACTGGGAATAAATATAGAGAGTGTAGAGAAAGCATTGGACTGGGACCCAGGGGGCTCTGGTCCCAGCTTTGTCGCTGGCTGGCAACGCACCTTCAGGCCGGTCACCTAACATCGCCAAGCCTCAATGTTCTTCAGCTGTAAAACCAGGAACTGGAGCAGATTATCTCTGAGGTCTGTCCCATGTCAGTAACTCCGAGACCTCCCCCACCTCTCCTTTTCTTCTTTTATTGTCCCCTCCCCACCTTCAACTCAAGGCTATAGAAAATTTTGTCTTTGGTTGGCAAATAGCATAACTTTTTTGGGGGGAGGGGGAACAATTATTTAATTCCAGCAACCTGGACAAGCCCCGCCACTGAAAAAGAACAGCAAAATCTGTGTCATCATTATTGGGGAATTTTTAAAGCACAAATAATCTCAAACTGATCAATGTGGTTTCTATTAAGCCAGTATCATTTCTTCTACCATCCACCCACTTGCTTTTGCTGAATTAGTATTTGATGCAATGCCACGATTAATATTAGGGGCTGCGGAGGAAACAGCCCTAGGAACCTCACTGTTGTGTTTACTAAGGATATTTTCAAGGATGCTATTAATTACACAAAGAAGAAGAACCACGAGAGAACATTCTCTTTGATCTGCAGGTCAGGAAGAGGTGTGCCCTTACCGAGCACCCCTGGCTGGCCTCTACCTTCAGGACTCTGTGACCCTTGTAAAGAGCTCCATTTCCCTCTTCACAATTTGGTGCTGCTGGAAAGCACAGAGCCAAGTTCAGGTCCGAATGCTCACATGTGGCACGCTCCCTCCCCGGGCTGTCTTCCCACTCTGCTCTCAGGCTTTCTTAGCTTCCTTTTTCCTTCTTTTTTAAAATTTATTTTTATCTTTCTGAGTAATATACATTCGGGCACCTCAAATACCTCTGGAATCAAGGAGGTTTAAAAATCAATAAACACAAACAAATAAATAAGTACCCTGTACAACTGAAAGCTTCGTTTTCTAGACCGGGGTCATCAACTATGGCCTGCTGGCCAGATCCAGCCTGCCACTTGTTTTTGCATGGTCTGCAAGCTGAGAATGGCTTTTACATCTTTTAATGGTTTGGAAGGAAACAAGGAAAAAGATTTGTGGTATGCAAACATCATATGAAACTCACGTCAGTGTTATAAATAAAGTTTTATTGGAACCCAGCCACGCCTGCTCATTTGCTTGTGGTCAGTGGCTGCTTTCACCCACAACGGCAGAGTTCCGTAGTCATGGCAAAGGTGGACGTGGCTGCAACGCCAGAATAGCGACTCTCTGGTCTTTTGTGAGAAAAGTTTGCTGACCTCTGAGCAGCCCTTCATTTGACATCTGCTTGCGTTCCTCCTGGCTAATGGTAGTATTACAAGACCGCTTCAAAGCTGGGTGTTCGCCACACCCTTGCTCCGTCTAGACATTTTTTGTGCTTTGTCCATGAAACTTCCTCTTGGTGTGCTTGACCCCTGACCCCAGCTCGGATTTACTGTCTGGCTCAGAGTTCAATGCTATGTAGTAGAGACAATTAACTTTTAGGCTTGTAGGACTGCCTGAAGGACCCTCTTAGATGACTATTTCATAGACAAAATGAATCCACAAAGAACTTCTATTTTTGCTGAAAATTCTAAGCAAACAGAAGGATCTACACAGCAACTTGGCACTTTTTCCACCACGTTCAATTTCCTCCAGTTTCTTTTCAGCTGATGCATGTGTTTGCATATTTACTGATTTTTTCCTCCCCTGGTGCCCCTTAGTTAGAAATATAACCAAGTCTCCATGGAAACACAACATAATGCTCTTTCACAGATGATCGAAGGACCCAAGCAGCTGGTATTGGGCTGAAGGCTGCAGTGGCATCTGACCAAATTAGGAAGAGAAAATAGCTTATCCGTCTCTCCCAGACCGCTCAGAATTCTAAAGCTCAGCGTGGAGACCTACACAGACTGTAAATTACTGTGGATTTTTTTATTCTTTCTTTTCCTTATGAGATTCTTCTATCTTATTCGTTTGCATGTTTCAGCTACAGGGGGCTTTCCTCCCCTGCCGCTGGAATGATTGACAGAGTCTACAGCATAAGCAGGTGGGCAACCTACATTTAGTGAGTGCCTACTGTGTGTACGTACCTTATGTTGCAGCTGGCCCAACAGCACACAGTCTGCAAACCGGAAGAGCTGGGATTTGAACTCTGGGCTGGTTACCTCCAAAGCCATTCCCTCCCACTACACTTGAAGTGATGCCATTCAAAAAGGACAACATGGCAAAGGCGGGGTGAGCAAGGTGTTTTAACATAGCCGGGGGCTTTGAGGGGAGGTGGAAGTCAAGGAAAAGAAGTCAGAATGTGAAGGTTACGTTTACAAGATGTCAAAGTCAAAAGCCAAGCTGGGGAAGAACTGAGTTCTCTTCCCCCCAAATCCCTCCCTAATGCTTCAAGGAGGCCGTTTGACGGGCCGGCCCTGTGGTGTAGTGGTTAAGCTCGGCGTGCTCCACTTCGCTGGCCTGGGTTTGTGGGTTCAGATCCCGGGCGTGGACCTACACCACTTTTCTGCCATGCTGTGGCAGCATCCCACATATAAAGTGGAGGAAGACTGGCACAGATGTTAGCTCAGGGCTAAACTTACTCAAGCAAAAAACAAAAAAGAAGTTTTCAATAACGATAATTAGTAAGTGCCTTGAAAGAAGAATAGAGGAAGTGCTATGGGAATTCGGAGAACGGAGACTTGCTTCAAGTTGGGGGAGGGGTAGTGGAGGAGTTGTCAGGAGGAGGTGGCCAAACTCAGCAAGCTCACTGTAATTCAAAGCCTTAGCTGTTTCCTGGGGCCAATTACCAATTTAACTGCACTTTTCTTTCCTCAAATTCTGATCTGGGAATGTCAGTCCCCTAAATCCTATTTCTCACTCCTGTGATCCCCTGGCACACGCTTGCCCAAGAGCCTACCTCTGTGAGCAGACCAGGCATCCGCAAGGTCGCAGAGCCTTGCTCTCCGAGGCGTTATGCAGAGTCACCCCAGACCTGCACTCAAAACCAGCGGAGAGCATGGGAGCTGCACGGGTGCCTCGAAACAGGCTTGGGGGGACTGCTCCCCACAAGCAGGTGGGCTCCAGGCCCCCAACTTCAACTAGGACACCTGTGCTTTTACCTGTTTGAGGAAAGTATTCCTCTGCTTCATCACCATTTGAAAAAAACTGTCCTAGAACATATCTTTGTCTGAACATTGGCACACATCACAAGATGAGCAATCGATGCTCAAACCAGGGCTTTTGAGAGAAAGCAGCAGTCCTCTGAGGGTTTACACAAGAGTCATAGCAATACCACTCATCCTGTGACAAAGATGCAAAGACAGATTATTTTTTAAAAAATGCAACAGTCCACCGCACCTGACCTATATTCCACCACTGCCACCCCTGAAGGTCAAGAAAAGCGTGGAGGAGAGAGCGAGAGACCCTGCAGAGGCAGAAGGAGGGGGCAGCTCCTTCCTGCTGGAGGCAGATGCTGGAAGGTGGGCGAGCAGTGTGGGCATCGCCTCCTCCAGCCCAGGGTCTGGAGCCTGGGTTCTCTCAGAAGGGTGGTTAGATTCTTCCTAGGCTGTATTTCTAAAGCACGACAGGGCGGGTTGCCTAGGTTGAGAGGCCCCATACGCCTAGAAGAGTTCACGCCTCTTCTGCATGAGGCCTTGGTTGCAAAGAGAGTCCCTGTGATATATTTTGCACTCCAGAGAGGAGCCATCTCATTGCAAATTGTTTTATCAACTGAATAGCTGAGAAACTGGAGCAGTAGCCACTACGTTAAAATGACCTTTAGATTATAGAGAAATGAAATCACTGGGGACATCTTGTCTGTGCAAAAGCAGTCTTGTTCTGTCAAGTAGGAGTTTTGACTTGAGCTGAGACAACTGTTCTTTACCAATGCTAAGCTGTTTCATCAGTTTTTAGCACCCCTGTCCTGCTCAACGGCTGTGGACCAGCTTCCCAGGCTCGTCAGGGAAGCACATGGGCAGGCGCTGCCATGACCCGGCTGGGCGCAGACACGTCTTAGAGGCTGACCAGTATCGCTCGGAGGAAAAACGACACTTCCCATCTCAGAGCAATTTGTAGAGGTCACATATCCAACCCCCCCACCCCCCCACCCCCCCACCCCCAGAGAAAACTTCTCCCTTTCGTTAATTTTTCACAGAATAATGATGGCATTGGACGCTTAGAGAACAACCGGTAATTCATCTTGGGCTACACTGATAAAAAGTCCTGTCATTTAGAGAAGAACTTGCTCAGTTTCATGAACTACTTTATTAGCCATTAGCACAGACCACATGATTCAGGCTTAGAAGAAAATAACAGCCTTGAGGCCCAGGCAGCATTTTAAAAATCCTCCTAACTTATGAATTCCCTTAAGAAGAATACAGTCTCCGTTCTTGACCATGACCCACGAAATCACCCCCCCTACTCAAAGTCAAAGACATTTCTACTGGCAGCGCACGGTTAGGAGCTTCCACAGGTGAGCCTGATTACCTTTTGAGCAAGGAGAAAATAGACAATTTAAAGCTCGGAAAAATGAGGCAGCCCAGGAAGGGGGGCTCACCGAATGCATTTTTCTTTTCCTGTATGGCGTTTGTTTTGCTATTTCAATCATTATTTCTTTGATAACAACAGCCTTCGGCTTCAGTGTAGTGCCCTGGCTGGACGACGTCGCAACCAGCAAGTACCTGTAAGCCATGCCCGTCTCCGCCCTGGTGGTTTCCTGCAACGAAATCCCATGGACATGTAGGAACTTCTCCAGGCACCTCCGCTCCGCTGCTTCGCTGCGCCCAACAGGCCCGCAGGCTGCCTGAGGCGGAGGCTTGCTCACCGCCAGGTGCCGTCTGCATTTCAGAGCCAACTCACCGCACTTGGGCAGCCCCAGCTTGGGGCTGGGGATGTCTGCACAGGCAGGTTTATAAAGATGCATGTTTCAAAGACCCAAGAAAGCCAAGCTAATGTCACAGTACTTAGCTCTAAAGCTGGCTATATCTTCCTACGACTGACTTGGGTTGTCTGGCTTTGGTGTGTCTCTGAAAGGGATCAGCTTCTTTTCCTTAGATGTCCCTTATCGTTTTTGAATGCGAGCAGACTCCTGAGTCCCTGGCAGACTGCTGGTTACACGTCTCTGCCGAAGCCCATGCAAAAAGAAGCCGACGAAGGCCAGTCACTGTTCTCATCCTGTACCGTTAGCAAAGTCAAGCCTAAGAAACTACGTATTTGCCCCGGGAAAAAAATATGGGCGCTCTTTCCCATGTCTTTCTATTTAGGTAAAAGGAAATATTTGGGTGGGATAGGGGCCAACGTTCTGTTCTCATGGGACCATAAGGCCTTGGGGATGATTCATGAGAGTGGAATGAGGCCTCTCTGAGTTATCAGATACGTTACCACCAAGTAACTTACACACCAGCGACGTGACTCATTTGGGTGAAAGGTCCACTGGCCCTCCCCTTCTTCAGACACTGCTGTCAAATGATGGGAAATATCAACAAGGTGGCTGTAAAAGGCAAAGAACCCACACAAATGTGCCCAGCTGATTTCTGACAAAAGTGCAAGAGCAATTCAGTGGAAGAAAGACGGGCTTTTCAACAAATGATGCTGGGGCAACTGGACGTCTGTAAGCAAAAGCAAACAAAAACAAATGAACTCTTAACTTAAACCTCCTATTTATACAAAAAATTAACTCACAGTCATCACAGACTTACATGTAAAACTATAAACCTTCTAGGTAAAACCTAGGAGAAAATCTTCGGGACTTCCAACTAAGTGAAGAGTTCTTAGATTTGACACCAAAAATACAATCCACAAAAGGAAAAATTAGTAAGTTGGATCTCATCAACATTTAAAACCTTTGCTCTGTGAAAGACTTGGTAAAGAGCATGAGGAAACAAATTACATACTGAAAGAAAGTATTTGCAAACCACATATCTGACAAAGAACTTATGTCTAGAACATATACAGAACTCTCAAAACTGAACAATAAAAACATAGACCATCCACTTAGCAAGTGGACAAACGAGATGAACAGACATTTCACTCAAGAGGATTTGCCGATGGCAAAGAAGCACGTGAAAAGATCTCCAACATCATCAGCCACGAGGGAAATGCAAATTAAGTCCACAACAAGATATCGCTGCACCCCGTCGGAACAGCTGAAATAAAAATGGCAACAACAGCAAAAGCTGGCGGGGATTCAGGGAAACCTGATGAGTCATAAATTGCTGGTAGGCTTGTAAAGTGGTACCACCACGCTGGAAAAGAGGATGACAGTTTCTTATAAAACTAAACATACCAACCTTACCTACAACAGAGCAATTGTACTCTTGAGTATTTATCCCAGAGAAATGAAATGTATGTTCACACAAAAACCTGTACACAGGGGTTCATAGCACATTTATTCATAATAGCCAAAAACTGGAAACAACCCATTTTTTACAGTGAGTGAATGGTTAAACTGTGGAACACCCATACCATGGAATACTACTCGGCAATAAAAAGGAATAAACTTTTCATACAAGCAACAACTTGGATGGATCTCAAGGGAATTATGCTGAATGAAAAAAAGCCAGTTCCAAAAGGTTACATACTGTATGATTCCATTTATATCACATTCTTGAATTGACAGAATTAAAGGGATGGATAGTCGATTAGTGGGTGCTAGGGGTTAGAGATGAGAAAAGGGAGGCAGGTGGCTGTGGCTATAGAAGGGTAGCCAAGGGATTCTTGTGTTGGAGCTGTTATGTGTCTTGACTATGGTGATGGTCACATCACTCTGCACATGTGATAAAAGTACGTAGAGCTAAATACACACACACACACACACACGAGTGCATGTAAAACCAGTGAAATCTGAATAAGATCAGTGACTTGTGTCATCGTCAGTTTCCTAATCGTGATATTGAACAATAGTTATGCAAATATCATCACTGGGGGAAACTGAGTGCACGGTATATGGAATCTCTCTGTATTTTTTCTTACAATGGCATGTGAATCAATAGTTCCATGATAAAATAAAATTAAAAATTAAAAAATAAAAACTTAAATAAAAGTAAAGAGGTTAAAAAAAAGCAGAGACTCCTCGTATAAGGGTCCTTCCGCCTGTGATTCCAGCTGTGACTCGACTCTGTCCATGACTCCTGGACATGAACGATTCATCCAGTCCAATGGGCTTCCCACTCGCATCCCACCCTTCACCACATCTTTGCTCACATGGCTTCTCCCCCACCCATCAACTATCCCCTCACAGCTCCCCTCCTCTAGGAATTCCCCCCCCCCACCCAACCCGGGATACAATCATTCCTCAAAATTCCTCTTGCAATTCACTTCTCAAGCACTCACTTGACACTTCTAAACTGTTTCCCAAACACTTGCAGCCCCCTGATGATTTCTGCCATATTTTTGTACCACTTGTACCATTATTTATTTACTGTTTGGAATTAATTTGCTGTTTTCCTACCTAAATAAATTTATTTCGTGCTGTGAACTGAATTTTTTTGTTCCCTCCGAAACTCCTATGTTGAAATCTAGTCTCCAAGGTGACGGCATTTGGGGGCTGGGCCTTTGGGAGGTGATTAGGTCATGAGCGTGGAGCCCTTAAGGAAGAGACCAGAGAGCTAGCGTGCTCTCTTTCCGCCGTGGGAGGACACAGCGAGAAGACTGCTGGCTGTAACCCAGCAAGAGGGCCCCACCAGAACAGAGCCATGCAGACTCCTGGATCGTGAAATTCTCAGCCTCTAGAACCAGGAGAAATAAGTGTTGGTTGCTTAAACCACACAATCTATAGCGATGTGTTATAGCAGCCTGAACTAAGACATTGAGCAAGGAAACAGCATATTACTAGCATCATAAATAGAGAAACTTTACCACTTGTAGTAAAATAGAGGGTAACCTGTAAGAAGTAAATACGATGAAAATGGAGACTATTATTAGATGGCAGCTGGACGCTGCTGGTGTCTAAAGGCTCTACACCAGAGCCCTTCCTCTTCTTGGTTCTCGTGGAGGAGGTTAGAAGGTATTAGAGAGGGGTTTGTGATATTTTAGCACAAATCTGAGACTTTCTTTTTTAGGAAATCAGAACAATTGAAAGGAAGTTGAAACAGGAATATACCACTTTACAATGTGAATGGAATCATTTAATGCCCCATCCGTGTACCCACTAAAATCATCGTGTCTGCCAGTGGTACTATACCCACTTTGGGAAACACAGATTCAGCACATCTTGTCCCAGATTGTTGGACACCTGCTCCTTCCCCTGCGGGTGCACATCTGACGCCCCCTCGAGGCTCCCCACTCTCTGAGGGGAGGGGCGAACTGTATCCGGTATAAACGTGTAACCTCCCTAATAATCAGCATGGGGTTTTGTGCACTATCAATATCTCACAGAAGTTAGTGGTTTGGTTGCTTGAATTTTAAACTCCCCAAAGCTACCTTTCCTCTTGTCAGTCTATTTCCATTTTCAGCCCCACAGCCAAAGCTCTGAGTCTCAAGGGAGAAACAAGAGCTTATAGAGAGAAGGCCAGAACAGCTAGAAGAGGAATCACGCAGTCAGGGGAGTTAGGAGGAACTCACATTCCCGAGTCGGGTTGTACCTCCTGTGCCATCACTAACACCAACAGTTGAATGTGATGGCATGAGCCGTGGCAGTGGTTCCTGCAGTGGGAGTTCCCGCCAAGGGAGAAATAGAGGTGAACTAGAAAAGCAGTCGTGAAAACTGAGACATGAGCCCTCTTCGACCCATCACTCTTTTCTGCTCTCTGGGTACGGAGCCAGGCCCAGGAAGGGAGAGAGGGATGAGAAAGCAAGTTTTCATCTGAAACTCAAGTTTCTTTTCGTAAAGTTCTAAAAGTTGATCACCATCATGAAAGGTCCCAACTTGAAGGTGGGGAGTAGAAACTATATTTATGAGGGAAGTGTTAGTCCCTTTGGCTGTCAATGCAAATTAAAACTAGTTTTAAACTAAATGTACAAGAATGTAAGAAAAGCCTCTGAGCGGCCGAGGGGCAGTTAATGTCTGTCTTGCTGCCTATAATTACCATATACTGTTCAGAATCTTTCAATATTATGCAACCCCAGGGTCAGCAGAGCGTGGGAAAAAGTGACAAGGCCATCGGATGAGAGAGGCGCTTCCTGCCACGTTCTGCTGACGGGGAGTGAGAGGCCGTGGGACCCAGAAGTCACAGATAGAAGCTTCTGTAGCTCTGGGTGGTGACCAGGCTTTACCCACACCTGTTCAGCATTCACAGGCAACTGTGGGTCCTTGGGCAGGTCTTGACCTCCCTGTCCCCTGAGTTTCTTTATTGGCTCAGACTTAAGTAACCTCTGAGATTCTTCTAAGTCTGATGTTCTGTGAGTCTTAAATACTAGTTGGGCTAGACATTCTACAGAGAGAGGACCCTTCCAGTTGGCTGACGAGACTCGGATTCAGTAAATTACTAGCTAGTTCTCTAAGATACCAAGCCCTTGGGATGGCTGCTATTATTTTTGGAATACACCAATCACTTTTATAGCCTGGTTTTAAATTTTTCTTGGCTAAGGAGGTGACTTGTTAAACACCATACCCTGGATTTATGGACATAACACAGTCACCTAAGAATTTCTCTGGCCTACAATTGAAAACTGAGGCGGGAGCTGGTGGGGCTGGGAGGGTGAGACTGCGTTTCCACGCCTGGGCTGAGGAGTGCTGGTTCCCCCTGAATGAGTTGGGACAAGGGACACCAGACCATGGTTCTGAGCCTGTCCTCCCGTTCCGGTTATTTATGGGAACTTTGTCCTCTTGCTCTTGCCCAGGTGTCTGTTCACCAGTGTTCCGCAAGTGATGCAGTGACAGGCACACAGTCACCTGAGATGCCTGCCTCTGCCCCCTGGGAACCATCAGTGGGGTTTCTCCTCCTGTCATTGCCCCCTTCTCTTCACCTTTCCCAGAGCTACCTTGGGATCTGGTGCTATGTGGTAGGACCAGGTGTGTGTCACATCGACACAACCCACAAAGCAAACATCGCCCTTGCCCGTGAGCTCACAGTAGAGTGGGGAGAGACAGTAAAGCCACGAAGCAGGGTACTATGAGCTTTGGTGGAGACGAGCAGTGAGGAGATGCCCGTGCCAGTCTTGGGGGTGGAGTGGAGGAGGGAACCTCAGCAGCAAAGGAAAGCGGTGGGAGGGTGGAGGGAGTTCTTTCAGAAGTTCGCAGTCAAGCAAGAAGCCCAATCTTGAAAGTCTCTCTGTTTATTGTTTATCGGCTTTTTTCAGGCCAAAATTTCTCCAGGAATAGAATAAAACAGTCACAGTAGAATAAGGGAGGGGACCCATTCTACAGTGCATGGGATTATAGCATGGCACTAACGGAGGGTCCCCGTCAGGCCTGCCTCAGCTCCCGCAGGCGGCGCCTCCCCTCGCTCTGGCTCATTTACCTCTTTGCCTATCCCCGCTGCTGGAATATTAAATAATGTTGCTCTACGACATAAAAACAACCCCTCCCCAATGTATAATTGTCGAATTTCTGACATATGCATACGTACATTACAGCCTTGCTTTAGAAAAAAGGAAGCATACTTAAGGGTGATCAGGTCTATGGGTCTCTTTCTTGGCCTGTAAAGGGCTTGTGGGCAGGGCTGGCCCTTGGGGCTTCACTGGCATCTCCATTTATCCCACATTGACCCACATCCACAACCAGAAAGCATCTCTGAGTAGAGTTTTGGCATTTTCAGCAAAAGCTCCCCCCACTACTTTGGGTGTGACTCTCTTGCTTTCTCTGCAAAAGGTCCCAAAAGATGCCAAAATTTATCCTTTAGTCTGAAGCTAATACAAAGGAAATGGCTAATGGGACCCAGATGTGCAAAAGTACACCCTGTGGCCAGGAATGCCTTGAAAGACAGCTGTTGGGGGCGCAGGGTGCCTTGGAAAAGAGGTAGGGGAGGAGAAGCGAAGGTGGGAGATGGGGCTGTGGTCCTATTATATAGGCTTTGCACTCTTTTTGTAAATAATATTGAGCCATGGAAGGTTTGAGATCAGAGCAGTATTGTGGTCACATGCTGTCGCATCGTCACTGAAGTAATGCTTCCAGGATGCTGAGAACACGTCCTCCCCTTATCCCAGTCTGTGCTGGCCTGGCTCACAGGAATTTCCATGGAGAGGGGGTGGAGTGTGGTAGAAAGAGCATGGCTGTGAATCAGGTTCGAATCCTGCCCCTGCAGCACACTAGTGGATTGACACTAGTGGATTGAGACTAGTGGGCGCTGTCTGAGTCCCAATTTCTTCCTCTGGAAAACACACCTCACCATATGACCTCATAGCCTTGTTGTGAAGATTAAAGAAAATATGGTAGTTGATGTACCTGGCACGGAATAAGTGGCCCAATAAATGGTGGTTATTGTTATAGTATCTGCTGCATTGCCCAACTCCAAGGACTGCCATCAACACTGTACTCTGGTGTAGTGGCTGTGCCCCCTAGTGTTGCAGTGCACAGCATGCATATCTGTATGTGGCTGACCTGGACAGACCTAGCAGGCCACAATTTTCAGGGGATTTAAATGCTGTGGGTTGTGTGACTTCAAAATGGATGAGATGGCTTTAAATATGCCTTTCTTCTTCTAAAGGGAAGTGACAGATTATCTGGGTAAAGTTGATTTGTTCTCCATCTGGCAAGAAATCCCGCTATAACTCCTTCAACGTCAACTCGGAAAGCAGATTTGAAAGTTGCAGAGAATCCCACACCTCCACGGTCACTGCTCGTGCTCTGCCACAGGGCTCATCCATGCACCTCCACATTCTTCTTTTGGGGTCTAGAACTTGTCAGTGACAAGGCTGGGAGGCTGGGAAGCAGAGTAGCATCATGAGAAGTAAATCTCAGCCACAACAACAAGGCCTAAGAATTTATCGCTTCGGTTTTGTGGTACAATCTCCTGCGGAGAGGTCTTACTGGGAGCGTTCCATCTGAGCCCATCCACCTGTTCCTCATCTTCTAGGCACTGAAGAGCAAGCTGAAAAATCTAGGGTTCTAGCTAGGGCTGTAAAAAGTCTTAGAAACCAACCGGCTCATTTCTCTTGTTTTGCAAATGAGGAAAGAAACATCCAGGTCAATCGGCAACATTGAGTCAGTTATTTTAAGGAGGGGGGGGAGGGGGGGGAAGTGCACGTTTCCAGGACAGACAGAAGGCGGTTGAAACATTTATCTGTCAACATCCTGCTGTGTGATGTGAGTACTCGCTGAGTTTTTAGTTTCTTCCTCAGAAAAATGGGGAAAACAATATTACCTTTGAAGAGTTAAACAAGCTCAATCAGTTTACATATTTTAAATCCCAAATCTCCCACAGTGCCTCTTGGAACGTCATTTCACCGTATAATCGTTGTAAATGTTTAATCAGAGACCAGAGTTCCAAGCCAAAACTGGTGGAAAACTGGCCCCACTGTGCCTCCGCTGGGGGGCGAATGAACAGCTCGCTTCGCTGACTTCATCTGTGACAGAATGTTCTTTTTGGCTGGGAAATTTATAAACTCCTGAGTCCAAGCGTCCTGCCAACATTTGGAAAAGTTGAGTTCTATGCAGTTTGCTGTTCTAAAATCTCTAAGGATTATTCCCAGATCAACTTCAACTTGAAGCCATTGCAGTATTTGCACTTTCCCAAACGCATTCAAATGTGAGTTCGAATAAAGTGAGAGCTGCATTTTTTAGAGGTCATCTTTGTAGGAACTCTGCTAGACAGACCACAGGCAGGAATCACAAACGAACAGCAAGATACCAGCACCGAGCCCACGCCTGAGACCTCAAGTCAGAAACCATGTGCTCTGCCTGGGTCATTATTCAAGCAGGATAGATTTATTTCCATTCCTCAGCAGAGGATAGAGAGCAAATTAGATGAGAAGAGCTGGTAGGGGCAGGCACACTGACAGCAGCAAGGAAAATGTACAGCAAGGTGAGGATACGGAAAAAATAATAGAGGAGGAGAAAACACAGGAGCCAACATTTAAAAATAAAACAGCAAGGGGCCGGCCCGGTGGCGCAGCGGTTAAGTTCGCACGTTCCGCTTCTCGGCGGCCCGGGGTTCGCTGGTTCGGATCCCGGGTGCGGACATGGCACTGCTTGGCAGCCATGCTGTGGTAGGCGTCCCACGTATAAACTAGAGGAAGATGGGCACGGATGTTAGCTCAGAGCCAGGCTTCCTCAGCAAAAAGAGGAGGACTGGCAGTAGTTAGCTGAGGGCTAATCTTCCTCCAAAAAATAAAAAAATGAAAAAAAATAAAACAGCAAAAGGAGGCCTCTAATTCTCAAGGCAAATAGTTCTAGACACCTTGATAGTCCTTGAGGACATTTTACCAGAGCACAATCGTCGACATTTATTAAGATAAACTAGGCTTGTCAAGTTGTTTCTTTAGGTTTAAAAAGTTAAAACAAAGCCTTGACACTTAAATTAGAAAGTTTCAGGTATTGGGAAAAATTGCTTGAGTGAAAATTTTTATTCTCTGACAGGCAAGTAAGGCCTAATTGTGAATATTTTATGCATTTAGAAATCTTCTCCCTCCCATCCTCGTGGACATTTTTCCCATTTCTAGCAACGTGGTGGTTTAGCTGACTCCTAGCCTAAGAAAAGGGCAACTCGAGCTGCGGCACATGACACAGTTCTCTCCCCCTCTGCTGCCTCCCTGCCGCCCTGCACATCCCACCAACTCCTGCACAGCCCTGTGGAAACCCAGTTGAAATGGCGCATTTTCCCTGGCACTTCTCTTCCCTGTCTCCCCTGCTCCTGGCAGAAGAATTACTGCTTATCTCTATTTCCATAGCCCTTTATTCACACTTCCGATATCGCACCCATAAATCTGTGCTGTAGTCTTGACTTCCCTGAAAAGACTCCAAGGTTATTCATGGTGAGAAGCCCATCTCACACATCCCCATAACCTCAGGACTGGAACAGAACAGATGATCTAACTTCTTGAATGAATTTCTGTTTTATTTTCTAGTTTGATTGTTAGAAAGTCTTTCAATATTACATATATGGTAATAAACAAGCGTCCTCGAATTCTGAATATTGACTTCATTGGAAATTCATTTAACTGAAAATACTTGAAAAATGCATTTAAACTTAATGCTTCTCTGCCATTTCTTTTGGATGAATGGCCATCTGGAGCCTGAAATATTGTAAACAGATTTAAGCATTTAATATTTTGTTCAACAAGCAACTGGTGTTTACACAGTGACATCATTCAAATTGCTAAGCTTGGAGACAGAAGGAGCTGAGCTTTCGATGCACCCACTTGTGGAACTGTTTCTGCTGACTCTCACCTCCCTATTCTCAGAGGTAGTTAAATAATTCAACAGCCCTGTTGGACAGCTTGTTTCATACTTAATGTTCATTGCTGTAAAGCAAATTAAACATGAAGATTAAGCTACAAAATGCACTCTGGACTCATTTTTTCTAAGTGAACTATTTCAAATGGGAGATATTTATAATAAAAAAATCTGTTGAATATAAACCCAAATTTCCTTAGCCAATTTTTCCCCAAATTCTTCCCCATTCCACGTAAAAACCTGCATGCATCTTGTTTGAGGATCGTCAGACAGAGAAGGAATGCCAGAACATCATCGATGACATGCAGTTTTATTTAATGATATTACATTCAAAACCAGGGTGCATCCTGCTGCTGGGAACAGTGACTGGCTTATCCGTCTTCAAGAATCCTATAGGCACATTATAGAAAAACATGATCACATTGTTTGAACGAACATGCTGTCATAGAAACTCCTCTTAAAAACACACGCCAAGCCAGTCTTGAAACAATGGAGTGAATTAGTGAGCTCTCTCGGCTCTCAACAAGCGCTCTCTGACCTTTGTTTCCACTGGTCTGATCCTGCCTCATGAGATATCAGCCCGCGTCTGTGGCGCCAGAGCCTACAGCTGTTCCCATGGGAAGGGACAACCTGCTGTCCTGCGGCGGCTCCGTCTCACAACTGGATGGAGGAGGGATGAAACACAAGCTGCAGAGAGGCAGTGGTTCATCCATCCATAAGTGACCCTTGGGGCAATAGAAAAACTCAGAGTGAGAGCTGAACAGTCCCAGATTGACATAAGGAAGGCTGTGTTCCAAGGCCCTGCTAAGCTGATCTCAGATCACCATCTACCAGTTTCTGAAGGGCCACAGCCTTCTCAGTGAAACAGGAAAGTGAGTTCCAAGTAGAGAAGCCAAAAGAGACGCACCCACCATATGGCAAAGGCTGCCAGGCTCTGAATGAGCAGAACGCTGAAGATGAAGGAGCGTGTTGGCCTCTCCCTGTTACAGGAAACGGTCAGACTCCACCTCAGCACCTCCTTCACTCGGCTCTGACAGGGCTCCATGGCAGAGACTGCAGTGTTCACCACACCCACGTCTCTCTCCTCCCAGGCACACATCTGGGCACAGTTCCAAGCCTCTCTTGCAGTTCAGTATGGTCCTGTGACTGTATTCCAGCCAAAGTCACTCTGCCTTTTCATGCCACTTACACGCCCGACCTATGAAGTACCCTCCACTCAATCCTGCATACTGTCTTCTGCTGTCCGCTGGATTGATGTCAACACTCAGCTACGGGCCAGCTTAGAAAACAGGGGTTGAAGATGACCAAACTTTCATCAGCCTGGCTCCCACTTGATGGGCCTCCTCCCCTGCTTGGACTTACATGAGTAAGAAATAAAGTTTCTTACGTCAAGTTGCTGAGCTTGCAGGATTTAGCAGCTAAAGCTACCTTTAACAAAACCGATGGACTTTATTTTGTAGAGGGCATTGGCCTACACCTTTACTATAGTAAGCACTCAGGAGCCCCTCCTGGCCTGGGAACCAGAGCCAGATATCTGGTCTGGAGCCCAGTTTAATTTCCTGGTGACTGAAGAAATATTTGGTAAGTTTCTGTTTGCAATTAGGTTGCAATATGCATACCAATGCGCACAAAACTCCCAATTTCTCTTGCCTTGGAATAGAGATTTTTCTCCACAACTGGAAGATTGACACCCGATGACATTTCACATAGCTAGGGAGGCTTCTGGGAAAAAGAAGCATTGTTTCAACTGTCATCTCCATAGAAACGTGAGCAAGTGCTCCCCAAAGCTATGCTATTTCCTCCTCCCATAGAGCAAAAGCACTCAATACAACAGTGAAAACTTCCAGCAGGACATTAGCACTTGCCACTTAGTAACAACCAGAAGCTGAAATTGGAAAGCCCAGGGCAGCTGTTGTTGTCTGATGTTTGCATCCTCTCAGAGCTCATATGAGAGGGAAATGGCCAAAGACTCCGACTTGAACCTAAGAGCTGAAAGTGAGCTAAATTCACCTAACAGAGGGGGCCTCCGGGGCCTCCAGGGCCTCTGCTCTTACACAGCTTTTTTGATGGAAATA